>NW_018250648.1:168060-193912 GCF_001263595.1 Phalaenopsis equestris | reverse complement strand
TTGGTTCCCTCAATGGCGGCTCCTCTCTACTGGTTATTAGGGGTGGCAGAGGACTTGGTTAAAGCTTACAAGGAGTTTACTTCTTATTCTCTACTCCCTAGTTTCTTTAGTTGTGGTTGCCTCTTCCCGGGTTGTGGACTTTTTAAATTTGGAGGTTACTGTTCCATTGAGGTATTGTTGCTAAGCTAGGCCGTAGCAACATTATGGCAGCAAACTTACTAGCAGCTGACCCACATTTTGTGGGAAAGTCCTATGCGCCAGTAACGGGTCTGGAACCAAGTGGATCTTCACTTGGGGACAAACTGGTCTTCCCACCAGTTTACTGTGACGCAATGGAGGGTAAGAAAAAGTGTGACTTGATTCTCAGAGGCAGCAAGAAGGCTAGCAAACATGGAATCATTTTCTCAGAACAGGAGGTGGTTGATCTAATCGAAACTTACAAATTCACTCTGATTGACAAATTCTGAAATGGTACACCCTAAGATGGATTCAATAAGGAAAACTTTTGTTGAAATGAAATTAGTTGGAAATTGAAAGATAGGGCTTTTTGATGGTAGACATATTATGATTCATCTCACCAAGGAGGAGGATTATGCCAAGATGTTCTCCAAAAAATTCATTCAGATTTAAGATACAACAATGAAGTCACTGAAATGGACTCCTGTAAAAAGGAATTGCCAATAATTCCAATTTGGTTCAAGCTCCCTAATCGCAAGCTACATTTCTTCAATCATAGGGTTTTGTTCTCCATTGGGGCTCTACTAGGGAGAGAAAATAAAGCATTACAGAAGAGGTTGCTGAAGGACAGACTTCACAAGAACCTGCACAGGCTAGAGGGGCTGCTGAAGAACAGACCTTGCAAGAACCTGCAAGGTCTGGAGAGATAGAAGCGCTCAGGGCTGACATTGTTGCAGAACAAATACAAGGGAATCTTGATGATATGGATGGAAAAGAACTCATGGAAATAGAACCTGTAACAGCAGCTAAAACTGAGAATCCACAGGAACAACAGGCTGATGATAGAACACAATACCATGAGACATTGTCACCAAATAGCAATGGTGTTCCTCCCCACATTCTTGTTAAGAGATGCAACGGACCATGGAAGCAGATTGGAAAATTCAAAGAGGAAGAAAGAAGAAAAAGATCCTTTGGTCTACACAAGAGGACACATGTTGTAGAGGCTGGTAGTTCATACTCTACAAGGAGAGACTCTCTCACTAGGTTAACTAGGGGGAGATCTAAATCCCTCCACCATGATTAACTTTCTCTGTTGGAATATAAGGGGGATTGCCCACCCATTTTCTCTAAAAAAGCTAAGATATTTAAATGAAAAACACAAATTATGATGTTTTATTATACTTGAACTTTTGGTGCACCAAAACCCACTTAATTTCTCTAAATTTTTTCTAGGTTTTAACATCTTCCCCAATCAGAATAACAAAATATGGTTATTCTGCAGACAAGAATTGGGGTGTGTCATCTTGTTGAATCGCCCCTAATTTCCACATTTTTCAATAAACATGGCTGGTCAAGTGAGAATTGCAACAATGATGTATGTTGAATGCAGTAAAACTACTAGAAAAAAGTTATGGCATGTTCTTCAGCAAATCAGTCAACATACTGTTCAGGCCTGGCTAGTGGGAGGTAACTTTAATTGCTTAGCCTCCCCTGTGGAAAAGAGAGGTGGTAGACCTCCAAAGATTGCTACTATGACTCTGTCAATGATAATATTCTAGCTACTGGATTCTTTGATTTGCAGTACACTAGACCTAATTTTACTTGGAGAAGAGGCAAGTTGTGGGAGAGATTGGATAGGTTCCTTGCAAATGACAAATGGATTCAACAATTCTTGAATACCTCAGTTTCCCACCTTAGCCTGGCTGGTTCTGATTATAGACCCCTATTGATCCATATAATGCACCTCAGCAAAGAATCAAGCCATCTTTCAGATACCTGAACTTCTGGTCAACCCATAAAGACTTCATCATCATGGCTAAGAAAAACTGGAGGGACTGTGAACACCCTAACCTACTCATTAAGCTCTGGAGTTTGCAGAAAAAAGTGAGTAAAGCTTTAACCCATTGGAATTGGAATACTTTTGGAAATGTTTCGGTAGGAGTACACAAGAAAAAAAGAGCTACATGAAATTGAAAAGGTAGCTTTGATTGGGCAGGTTGAGACCTCATTACTGGAGGCAAATGAGAAACTACTTACTGCAGTGGCTTGACAGGATAACTTTTTGAAACAGAAGGCCTCCACTAATAAGTTTACTGATGGAGATAGGAACACCAGATTCTATCATGCTTGCATCAATTACGTAAGAAAATGCAATACAATTCACTCTATCAAAGATAATTCAAGCCAACGGATAAGGGACTCCTCTAACATTACTGCTAGTGTTGTGGATTACTGCCAGGATCTTATGAAAGCCCCCATTACTTCTAGAAAACAAATTGACACAGATCTATTCAATCCAGATCACATCTATACTTCTGACATCAACTTGCCTGAGGTTCCCAGTGTTGAAGACAACAAGCGAGCTCTCTCTCTCATTGACAGCTTCAAATCTGCTGGTCCTGATGGTTTCACCTCAGAATTTTATAAAAAGGCCTGAGACATTATCAAAGATGACTTAGTTCCAGCTATTCAAAGCTTCTTCCATGGAAATGAGCTACCTAATTATTTCTGTGCAAGTTCATATGTATTTGTCCCTAAATCTAACATCAGGGAGAACTGGAAGCATTTCAGAACCTTAAGTTTGACAAATGTGGTGAGCAAAATAATCAGTAAAATTCTGGTGAGAAGATTACAATCAATTTTACAGCACATAATAAGCCCTAAACAAGCTACATTTGTAAAAGGAAGGTACATTGGGGACAATGTGTTACTTACACAGGAGCTGCTTCATGACCTTGAGAGATGTTGTAGAGGTGGCAACATGATATACAAACTTGATCTACATAAGGCTTATGACATGCTTAATTGGGACTTTGTCATATATATAATGAGGGCAAGAGGATTCTCAATGGCCTCTTGTCAAATTATAAAAGATGGCCGGAAGGGAGCATAAATTCTGTTCTTGTTAATGAAAGTGCTCATGGCTTCTTCAAAGCATCTAGGGGCCTTAAGCAAAAGGACCCACTGTCTCCTACTATTTTCATCCTTGCCTTGGACTACCTTTCAACACTGATTGACAGACCAAGCCACAAAAAAAACACAACAAATGCCATCACAGATCATCCCTGGACATCAGCCATTTGATATATGCAGATGATATTATTATCTTCTTCAGAGCAAATAAAGCAGCTGCCAGGATATTATAGGATTGTCTTCAGAAATTCCAAAATACTTCAGAGCTGACATTAAACATAGAAAAATGTCTGATGCTTTTTAGTAAAAAGGTTCTCCCTGCCAACAAGCAATGGATTGCAAATCTCACTAGCTTTACCCCAATTTCTACCCCCTTCAAAAATTTGGAATTGCAATTGCTGAAAGGAAGAGCCAAGCTCACTCATTTTGATGATGTAGTGGCTAAAACTAACTCACAACTACAATGTTGGACCAACTCCTTTTTGTCCAATGGAGGCAGAATAACTCTATTAAAAAGCATCCTTACCACTTTTCCTTGTTACATCCTCCAAATGGCTACCATGAAGAAAAGCACTGAATTGCTGTTAGAAAGAAATTTTAATAGATTCCTTTGGGCTGGATAGAGAAAGCAAATGATCTGGGAAAGGTGGCAAAAAGTGGCCAAACCTTTTGCTGCAGAAGGATTGGGTTTCAAAGGCCTTCAACACCTTCAACATATAAGCATGTGTAGACTATGGCTCAAATTCATACAAAAAGAAACTTTGTGGGCACAATTTATGTTAGCAAAATACTGCAAATTCACTTACCCCAACAAGATTTCAAGGAGATTGGGGGACTACAGAACCTGGGGCAACATGCTTAAGGTGAGGGAGGATGCAGAAAAGCTATTTTTATGGGATCTGAGACAAGGAAACCTCAAATTTTGGCAGGACAGGTGGTGTCCAACAGATTTTCTGGATAGCTGACCCTGATACTGATCTTACGGTAAAGGAATGCTGGGATGAGAACTCTTGGTCAACTGATATGCTGAAGACCTTCCTAAGTGAAAATTCAGCCACATATATCACCAAAATCCCTTTTGACAGGAGTAAAAATGATCAACTGGTCCTATCAGTTAGCTCCAATCAAAGTCTGACCAAAGCCATCTATGAAAAGCTATATCATTATGATGAGGTTCCCTGGGGAGAATGCTTGTGGAATAAGTTACTAACTCTTATGTTATTCTTTTGCTGAAGATTTATCAATAGGTTATTATCAACGGATGATATCCTTAAATTAAAGGTCTTAAGAGGACCTTCCAGGTGCCATCTATGCATTAATAAGAGTCAGTTGGCCATCTATTTTTACCTACTCTTTTTCCCATAAGGTCTGGAACTCCTTGGCAACACAGCTACATCTAAACACCATTAATCTGGAGTGGAACAGTACTTAACCTGCTGGAAGGGATGGAATGACATGAAGGTGGGACAAATCCCCTTCATCAGAGCCTGGTTTATCTGGACTGCCAAGAACGAAGTAAAATATGAAGAGCAACAAGGCACTACTGGGAAGGTGGTCTCAAATTGTTTATCTTTTATCAAAAAAATAATCCAACTGAAGAATTTGTACAACATCCTGGAAGTAAGCAAGACTGCTACCAATCCAAATTTCCAAGTGATTAAAGTTTACTGGAAAAAGCCTATAAGGCCTTATGTTAAAGCTAACACTGATGGGAGCTTCTCATCAACCAAGGCTGGTATTGAAGGTGTGTTCAAAGACCATCAGGGCAATTGCTTTCTATTCTTTCAATCCCCAATCATTGCTGAGGATGCCATGGAAGCTGAAACAGTTGCACTATTATGGGCCCTCCAACTTGCCAACCTGAACAAGTGGAATTTTTTCCAAGTGGAAGTGGACTCCTCTCAACTTCTGGAATACATTACTAGAAGGAACAATCCCCCTTGACACATAATGCAATGGATCAAAAGGATGAAGAATTTAATGATGGAAATGCTGAGTTTCAACTATAGGGAATGGATAGACCTGCACACTTTCTAGCCAAAAATGGAGCTGAGTCACAAAGGGTTAGTATAGCTACTTCACCCTCTTCTTCACTTTACTTTTTGCTTCAAGGGATAACTTCAATGCCCCAGATTTATGGCTTGTAACCTCTTTTTGACTTAAATAGAAACTTATCTTTCTCTCTCTCTCTCTCTCTCTCTCTTTATGTAACAATCATTATCTCTCTTTATGTGTGTGTATATATATATATATATATACATATACATATATATAAGAATTTAAGGCTTGTAACCTCTTTTTGTAACAATCATTATCTCTCTTTATATGTGTGTGTGTATATATATATATATATAGATATACACACACACACACACACACACATATAAGGATATATATATATCTTTATATATGGATCCTTAAAAAGCCCCAGAAGAAATTTTTTTGCTCCATAACTTTAATTACAGGGGGGAGAGGATCCACTAAAACGCAACACATACAACTCACAATCTAAAGAATCCTCTAACCCCCCAAAATTTACAACACACTCAAAAAAAGTAAAAAACAAACCATGGAGCAAAAAAAAAAAACCATCATCAGAGTAAAGAGGTTCTAATGTGAGGTAGCTTCAATAAATCTCCATTAAGTCTCTTTAAGGCAGCTGTCAAAATTATGTCTACCATAGGTATTTTCAATCGTGCTCCAACACTTGCCAGCCAATGTGTAGTACAGTATGCTTCCCATCTAACCTGTATAACCTGCACCAATACCTTAATCCTTGTGATTAGGTTTATCAATTGCTGGGGTGGGGAGGTGATTAAGATAATGGATTATGTTAGTAAAATCCATTTAAAAATTGATATATCCATCCAAACGTAGAGACTATCAAAGCAACAAGTAAGACAACCCAAAGTTCATATTCAATAGGAGAATCAGCAAGTACATGTGCAACAAAGTAACAAAAGCAAGAGCCCATATTATCTCAAATTACTCTGTCCTCACCAGCTCGCTTTTCGTGCTAGCCACCATCCACATTAAATTTGAGCCATGTAGATTTTGGCTTTTCCCACCAGACCAATTGTATAATGATTGTTTAGTCACTCTATTGGGTTTATTATTCCCTAAGATGCTCTTTATTCCAACAAAGAAATTATCCCTAAAACCCCCATATTTTGTCAGTTATTGTATATAAGCAAAAGCCCTACAAGCAACACACCTCGGATTTTACTTTCCTTCTAAATGTTTTAAGAAGTTACTGCCCATCCAAAACAAACCAAAAATCAATAAAAGGTAAAACATCAAAGATGTGAAGTGATTTGGATCTTCCAAGCATGAAACCATTTTCAAGTTCCTCCTCAGTTGGGCCATCCCTCTTGATACCCTAGTCAGCACAGATAAAAAACCATATCTTAGTTGAAAATTTGCATGCTAGAAAAAGGTGTTTCATACTTTCCTCCTCTTGTTTGCATGATAGACATTGAGAAGGGAGTCTTAAGTCTCATTAACTTGAGTATATCATCTGTCGTAAGTGAGAATAAAGCCTCCCCAAAAAGAATGAATATATGTATATATATGAACATTGATGAAACAATGTACTTAAACCAAAAAAAATATGTATACTTATACCTCAAAAAAACTATATTTGAAAATAGTGTAGATAAATCAAGGCCATTCTTTTTGAAGTATGGAAAAGCAAGAGAAGCATTTTCAAGCCGGGGATGAAAAATATTGCATGTAGAAGCTTTTGTGTGTCAACGTTGAAGTCAAGAGTGACAAACTTTAATTCTATCAAAATTAAAAACATGACCTCCTCTGTAAAATTTGAGAGTGTAAGGGCCCAATTACATGCATCCACTATCCAAGTTAAGAGGATGACAACCTAGTTCATTTTCTTCTAAGCCAATGACTTCAAAAAAATTCATTTTAATTGATTAGACCTATTTTGATATTCCCTCACTAATTACTGTCGGCCAATTATTTTTTTGAAAAATAAAATTTTAAATTTCTTTTTAATATTTAATGTAATTTTGACTTTGGAAATAATACTCTTTATTTTGAAAAACAAAAAGACCAGATAGATTTCATATATCTAATAGTTTAGATAGTTGAGAAAGATACCACAAATGATTTATCATCTCGAAAGATGATCATCTCGAAAGATGAACGTATCAAAGATGAACGTATCACTTATTGGTAGACTTAACTATTTAAACTTAAAAGTTTATGACTCTATTTTGGTTTGCGAATTTTATAGCCAAAATATTTCTTTATCTAATACACAAATTAGACAGAGTTTAGATTAATTTGGATTCTTAATTCTCTATAGAGACAAGCCCTTATAGTTATTTACATCTTAGGCAACCAAAGTCACCTAAGAGAACACTCGATTAAGATCGGTGTTTCATCTTCAAGAATTCAACGTTTAGTTTTTCATAATTTCTTATAGGAAATTCAAGTGGGAATGACTCAATGTGAAATAGTTATTATTGGAATCCAAAGAAATGAAGAATAGGAGATGCCAAATATATTGAAGAAGCTTCAGTAACATCTCAAACTAACCTATGATTTGACTTTACATCTTTGAAGGGGAAAACATTTAATGTTTCAGTCCTGTAAATTATTTAGACATGTGGGACTTGTGTACATGTAATATGCACATAGCTCGAGAAAATAGGACTTACGTCCTATCAAACGACGACCTCAGAATCTTAAAAGTTTAGGACTTTTACCGTACGATATACAATCTTAAGTAGTCCTAGAAGATAGTGTGAGGATTTATGTCGTACCAGATGACCAACCTCACAGTCCTATGGGTGTATGTTATTTAAGTCTATGGAAGTTCAGTTGAAGCTCCTCTTTCTGCTCTTGTTGTCCCGATCACTGCCCGGAGAGTAATCGTCACTTGACCGCGTCGTTGTCTTGTTCCAAGAAGAGGGGAGATAGAAGATAGAACATATGTTAAGTAACTTATTAAAAATTCTTCTTGTTGTTATGGGTTAAATGAAATTTAAAACATTATTTTGTGTTTATATTAATACATATTATGAAATTTTGAAAGTGTTGAAATTAAAAGTGGTATTTTGGTTGTGTTATAGGGTCTAATCCTAAGCATATGTTCTACATTTTCTACCCTAGGGTACCGTATAAATATACCAGAAAAGCAGTAACTAAAAGCATGAGTACAGGTGGATGTATACAGTACAGTGCAATTAGAGAAAGCAAAAGGAAGCTATATAGTAAAGTACAATAAAGAAAGAAAGGAATTGTGCAATAAAGTGCAATAAAAAAAAGAGCTATGTAGTAAAGTGCAGTAAAGAAAGAAAAGAATTGTGCAGTAAGGTACAGTAAAAAAAGAAAAGAACTGCACAATAAGATACAATAAAAAAGGAAGAGAACTGTGCAACAAAGTACAATAACGAAAGAAAAGAATTGTGTAATAAGGTACAATAAGGAAAAGTCCAAGGCGTACCTAGCTAATTATGTCGATGCTTAAAAGGAAATAGCTGTTAGTAGATCACAAGTGCATAACATTAATTAAACAAAGAAATTTAAGTATAAAAGAAAAAAACAGTAAGCATATGAAAATCAAAGTTGGCAAATAAGAATTTAATTTCGGGATAGGCTCAGCCTAGACTTTTTATTTATCAAATCCCATAGGCAATTGAAGTGTCGAAGTCTATATATCAAGATCAATCAAAAGTCACTAGCAATCATTCTATAATCAGACAATTCTAATCCCTATCACTTGATGAGTGAACCTGTGAGTAGTATCTAAACTTCAAACTAAAGGTGTAGTATATCTATATGTAGTATCTGTTATTAATTCACAAGTCTCTTAAGAATGGGATAGAACTGCTAACGATTCAAAGAATGAAAAGGGCATCTTTAATTGATTATTGATTAAAAGTTTTCAACTATAAAGAAGAGCTGCGAGTGACTTTGCATGATCACTCTTACCCCCGTATTTTTCCAACTTATAGGCCACTTCGACATTCCTTAGGCATCACAAACAACTGAGGCTTTATTACTCAGTTAATCAGAGGTCAAGAAAAAAAATTTAGCTTCCCAAACCAGAATAAAGAAAACTGCAATATTTCTAAGATCTAACTTTAACTGATCAAAGTAAAGAAAGATCACCAAAATTTTCAAGGTTCGGCTTCAGCAAACCGAAGTAAAGAAAACCTCCAAATTTCTAAAGTTCAGTCTCAGCAAATCAAAGCAAAGAAAACTATCAAATTTCCAGAGTTTGGCTTCAGTAAACCAAAACAAAGAAAATCCCTGAAGTTCCAAAGCTCAGCTTTAGCAAACCAAAGCAAGGAAAATCAACAGACTACAATTTTTTATTTAGAGCCAGAAACAACTAATGTCGTATTTCTCCAACCAAAGCAAAGCCAAGCTAGCTACAACTTCCTTCAAAATAACTGAATTATAAAAAAAACCAAACTAGTAGCAATCTCTCAAATATCCAAAGGAAAGTTGGGTGCAATTTTTTTTAAATACGAATTATAAAGTAAAACACAATTGGCTGTCATTCTCCTCTAAGATATTTAAATCATTAAGTAAGGAAAGAACTAGCCACAACTTTCCAACATTCCAATTATAAGCAAATGAACAAATCAACTTCAGCTTCTGGGCAAATTTAAATGTCGAATACAGACATATATGTTACAGGTATAGAGAAAGCTCTTTTATAATTTCTTTCCAATACTTCCTGAAGTTTGCACTTAAAGTGCCCAACTTAGCAAGGAAAACCCAAAGAACAAATCAACTTCAGCTTCTGGGCAAATTTAAATGTCCAATACATACATATATGTTACAGGTATAGAGAAACCTCTTTTATAATTTCTTTCCAAAACTTCCTGAAGTCAGCACTTAAAGTGCCCAACTCAGAAAGGAAAGCCCAAAGAAATATTTCAGTTAAGAGATGACAGAATCCAATCCAAGCCAACGAATAAAGCCAACATTATGTCTTGGATAGAGAAAATTCTTATGTGTACAAGTAGACAAAAAAAGATTCACATCTCTAACACCCAATTTCTTATATTTATTCATCTAAGACAAACTTTGCTCTTTACATTTATATCATCTAAACACTCCAAGTTATATCAAAATACCATCATTTTATCTTTTAGAAAGTAAACCATACATTTTTCATGCATACGTAATGCAACAAATAGGTTAAAATTGAAATTCATTTATTAGATATACAAATACATAAGATCTATGTGTTATGTATGCAAATCTCCCATTAAGGATATTGAAAAATTAAAAGTAATTATCCAATTAGCTATCCTTTTATCAACATCAGAATCTCCATAGCACAAATTAAGAAACTATGCTTTCAATACATTTCACAAGCTCGAATGAAGAACATTATAATTTAATATTTTCAACAAATTCCACAAAAGAAGAAAACTATCACTCCTTTTTAGAACTTTCCTTGAGGGGTAACATCAAATGAAGCATAATTCTCATAATCGAACTACAGATTTATATCAACTTAAATGCAACAAAGATTCATCTATTCTATAAATTTCTCATCATAGGAAAACCTTCCTGAATCATAAAAAAAAAACTCATACATCTTTTAATTCTAAATCAAAGAAGGTGTAAGAATAGATGCTGACATATGGTGATTTAATTCTACATAAAAAAAATCTTTCTATCTCAAAAGTAATCAGGAGAATGTAAAATGTACATGTTATATAGAATCATTTCCTCTTCGTGAAACCAATTTAACTAAAACATATATTTCAACAATTCAAAATCACAAAGGATTGTGTAATCCATTGTTCAAAACAGTCACTCCATAGGAAATGTATGACTCTTGTTAATAATTAACACGTTATCATCCTAACTTGGAAGTAAAAAACCATTTGATGTATAGAAATCAAGTATGAATCAATTTTTTCGAGGTTCATGAACTCTAATTTGGAGAGTAAAAAAATCTCTAAAAAAAAAGCACATATCATGAAAGAGGCCAAAGTAACAAATATCCCCAAATAAGTTCTAAATTATGTCTACTAAGCTGTAGGCCTTTTAAAGTAACCATATAGGATTGCAAAATGTATGAATTTATGGTCCAATAATTATCATGTGCATTTCATTTTTGCATAAGAACAACTCAAACATGAATCCACACCTCACTACAACCGAAACTCACTAACTGATTTTCTGTGCTTTGATCCTCATTAAAAAATAAGCCTTAAGGCTAAAAAAAAAGAAAGAAAGGCGAAACATCTAACTTATATCTCAAACCAATCTACCATTATATAACTGAGATCCAAAACCTCTAATAAATTGTAATGAGACTTAAGAACAACAAGTAAAAGAAAGAACCTCAAATTCCTTAAGAACAAGAAATGCAGTAAATATTTACTGCATAAGATATCCCCCACTTAAACTATAAAAGAGAGTAGAATTCTAAAAGGATTTTACCTTCAGGAACTCACTTGACCAAGAAAGAGAGAAGTAAGAAACCACGAGACCAAATTTTAGAATGGAAAGAAGCTCAACCAAAATTCACAACCCCAAGCTCAACCAAACCTTATCAATATAGATGTTTTTCCCAGGCAAAATCAACATCCCGAACAAATTCACCGATGATCATGCTAATTTAACTCCAATTCACATGTGTCGCGACAAATGAAATTATTTGGTTCTACTGGAACCGTTTAAAGAGAAAATTACTAATTGGTTCTTGCCTGAGCAACAACTAAAGTCAAACAGAACACTCTCGGCAGTAAGTCAATCATCATACACATAAAAATTATCCTTATTGTTTTAAATTCCTGTGGGAACTCAAATTGAGCTTCAATACATCGGTTTTAATCTACTCAGTCAAATGCTAAGGATTTGAAACTGTTCATATGAATTTACAAGGAGTAAAGAAATGACTCAAATTTCTAAATAGTGTAGGTCCCACTCTAGTCCTTTTGGAGAGCCAACATAAGAAAATCTTATGATCCTAGGCTCTATGGAGAGGGAAAGGAAGATCTCATAAAAATGAGGTCAACAATGACATCTATGTTCATATTACACATGTTGGTCTACAAATGTAATTGGTGTGTATAGAGCGTCTAAAATAATGAAAACCTATACAAACACTCGTACACAACCCAATTGTTTGGAACATATTGTGTGTCTATATACACTCCTCTAAAATTAACTACAAACTCTTATCCCACTAGGTGGAATCAACTACATGATTCCTTTTTTCTCCAGTGTCCTATTGAGTTTCATATTTTCATTTAAATATAATAGATTAAGATTATTCTTTATACAACATGCCTAGGTCTTTTTAGGTCCACCTCCTTCTTTCATAACAAAAGTCATATTTAAAACATCTACTCTCCTATCTGGATCATCAAATGGTCGACGTTTAATGTGACTAAATCATCTAAGACGACTCTCTCTAATTTTATCAGCCACTATAGCTACACCAACCCTATCACAAATATATTTATTTTGCATTCTATCTCTCGGTGTCATGCCACTCATCCACATATGCATTATAATCTCAAAAACACTTAATTTTATGCTTCTCTTTTTTATGTCAACATTTTGCACCATAAAGAATTGCAATTCTCATCATTATCTTTTAAAATTTTCCTTCAACTCTAAGTGGTATTTTTAATCAAGTAATAGGTCAAATTGATGCAGATCAATCATAATAAGTGGTATTTTGTTTATGCATTGTAAATATCTTTCAATACTACAACACACACACTACAACACAATTAGTAAATATGTAGATCAATCATAATAAAAATCACTTTAGTGTGATAATTTTATATTTCAAAATCTTTAAGATCCCAAACCTAATAATTACACAATTATATGTATCACTAAAGTAATAAAGGGCTGTAATGAAGTTCTGAGTATTGATCCCAAAGGGAGATGGAAATTTTTATGATTATAATGTAAAACACAATATTCAAACTTTAAAAGAATAAATAAGAAAATAAAATCTAAAGTAGATTTAATGTATGCTAAATGAAATGTAGCTAAGAGAACTTAGTTAACTAAGCTATTTTATAAACTTCAAATTTAAACTAAGACTAAACTAAGACTAAACAAAATTTTGTAATCAAAATTTTGTAATGAAGAGTTCAAGTTTAAGAAAGCATCATTCCCCTTTACAATGAGTTTATGCTTAGTGAAGTAATTAAAATCATTTAAAATTATATATAAGACTATATTGTGACAAATAGGAGTAATCCTATTCTTTATCATCTATCGAGTGCATAAAGAACATTGGCTAATATCTAGTTTAGTTCCTAAATCTGTGGTTAGGTTCAGAGGATACTGGCTCCCACTCTAGAGCTCCCACTTCTCCCTCCTCTAAGGGCTAACAATCTCACTTTAATTTCCAAGCAACTGGAACAAATTGGGGATATTAGTCTGTCACCCTAAAATTTTCAATTCTAAGCCCATCAAAATATATTTCTTTATTTATTTGCACTCAACCCATGAACTACATTCTCAGCCATGAAATTGAATGTGTCTCTTACCTTGTTGTAGAAAGCATAGCCCTTTTGGATGATATGTTTTTCAACAAATTTTAACATTTCAATTGGCCAAATAAAAAAGTAAATGAAGATCAAAGTTCGAATCAACACAATTTATTGACATTTAAAACCTTGCACAATAATATTAATTCTTCACAAAATCATATCTCATTGTAGGGAGACGGATAAAGTAGAAGACTCAGAGTTCATGAGAAGGATACAACTAAACATGGATTTTATATATAAAAATAAGTTTTGAAAACAAAGATAGGAAAGAACACAACTTATCTCACACTCATCCTTGAGAAATTCTCTTGAAGTTCCCTTTAAGCACTTTCTCTCTTTACAATCATACTTAATTCTCTCTTAGAAATACAATGAAGAAGAAAGAAGAAATCTCTCACATTCCCCTCACATTCCCCCTCCTCTTACAACTATAGAAGAAAATCCTCTCCAAAACCTAACTCTGCTGGAAGACTTCTCGCGTCGCCCCCAACATAAGACTCCCTAAAACTTCTACCTTCCTTCTTTACAAGAGTGTTAGTCTTTTCCTTAAACAAATTCAATATTCCCTCATTTTTACCAAGAGGCACACCTTTTCACATCAAGAGACAAATCCTTTTATCCAAGGGACATATCTCTTCATCTAAGAGCCTTTCCAAAGTTTCTAGATGCATTGAAACATTCTATGAGTGTTTGAATTACTTGGAGCCTTGTAAAACCACTCAAATATTCAATAACCGCCACAATTCATCTTAATTCATCTCTGGCGCCTGTTTACTGGAGTTCCGAGCTCTTCTCTCGATTCTGGTGTCTTTGGAGCTTTTGGCGCCTCTTCTCTGTAAAACGGCGCCTCTGATGCCAGTATGCTAATAATTTGTGTTTGACTCTAAATTTCTTTCTTTTTGCTCCTATTTGCTCCAAATGCTTAAAATCAATATACTTGCAACAAAACATGAAATTACCCTTTTTTAAAGTGCAATATCACAAAATTTAAGCATAAAATGTATACATAAAATTGCACATTTTTTTAGTGTATCAAAATTCCTCAAATTTAAAAATTACTTGTCCCCAAGTGACTCTTTTACTACATAAAAATATGACTTAAAGTAGATATTAAATTATAAACTTCTATAATTTGGTTTAATAAAAATAATAGTATAACTTAAGAAAAACTTTTAATAACTTAGGTGAAAACTAAAAGTACAAGAACATATAGTAGTCAAGTCTAAAATTTCTAAGTGTCTATTCATTCCAAGAGAAACAGTAATTTGTTATATCAAAGATACTTAGAATGTCCATATGAAAAAGAATATCATGAAAACTTTATTGGAAAGGATGTTAGTATTCAAATACAAGTTTAGAAAATCTAATAAAGCCTTTGTCCTCAAGTTGATTTACGTGAAGTCAATTTTTGATTAGGCATCTCCTCAAGGTTTTCCTCACATATTTTTCTTTTATTTTCCTTTATTTTCTTTTTTATTTTCTTTTTCTTTTCTTTTCCTTATGATTATTTTCAATCCTTTCTTTTCTTTTCTTTTCTTTTCTTTTTCATGTGAGGATTACTATATCTGGATAGCATTTAATAATTTTAAACTTCACTATCATCTTCTTGAAGTTAAAAACTTCTTTGAAGATTTTTCATAAAGTCTCTTTTTTTTCTTCTTTAATGAAACTCTAAGATTCTTAATACTTCAAAAATATAATTTTCTTTATTTTAAATAGAAAAGGCATAGTATTATTCTTTCATACTAAATGTCTTAACTCTAGAATTGACCATCATTATTAAAGACTTTTGCTTAAACTTACTATAATATTTAAAAATAAAAATATAGTTATCTAAAGTCTTATTCTTTCAATAGAAAAAGCATAGACTTATTATTTCGTATTAAATATCTTAAGTCTAGAATTGACCTTTATTATTAAAAAAATTTTCTTAAATTTATTATAATATTTAAAAACTAATATTTAAAAACCAAAAATATAGTTATCTAAAGTCAGCATTTAATACCAAATGTCATGTTAAATTAATTTTTTAAAAATATAGCTAATTGAGGACAAATAAAATTTAGTTTACTTTTCTAAAAAAAATTTTCCTTTCCCCAAACTTAGATTTTTTTTAATAATAAGTAAATCATTCAGTATAAAAAAAGTAGGTGGAAAGAAAACATTAAATGCATAAAAATAAGACTAACTTGTACAGGGTTCTGAATATGAAACTTGGCTTTGACACATTGCATGTACTAATTTAAAAAGTACAAGCTTTAAAGCATTAAATGAAACATAATATATCAATAAGATTTGCTAAGAAAAGGTGAATTAAAATAAGCAGTAAATTAAAGAAACAAACAATGCTGAAATAAAAATCTACAATTTACATCTATACACATAAACAAGTTTAATAATACCACTTAAAAAACACATAAATGTATAAATCATAACAATAACAATAAAAGAAACTAAACTACAACGAATGAAAACGGATAATACCCCAACAAATCATCATTTATCATTTTCCTCCTCCTCCTCTTCTTCTTCCTCTTCAAAATCTTCAAAGTTTTCTTGCACATAAGGCATAAAATTGGAGCATGTAGGAAATTCTACACTATTATCACCCTTAAGATATCTAACCATAGCTTCTTCATATGCAATATTATGTTGAACTCTTTTTCTATTGATAATCATCATTATGAGCATTCCATGATTCCAAACCTCCTATTCTATTCTGCATTGCTACTATATTTGATTGCTGGATCATTAACTGTTCCATAATATTTTCAAGTGAAATAGCACTCGAACTAGATGGTCTTGCAGCTGATGTAGAAGGTCTATCTCTACTTCTAGTTCTAGATCCATCAAATGATTCAAATTTAAGAACTGTGGGTTTCTCAATGGGTTTAAGTGTCTGTAACATTTCTTCATCCTTATCAAACTCAACTCCTCATTGTTTACATAAGGTGAAAATTAGGGCAGGATTAACCTAAACCACTAGTGGTTCCACCTTTAGCAATACTCTGAGTATTATGAAGAATGCGGGCACCAATATCAACAGTCTTCATTTGTTATATGCAAAAATTCAATATTGTTCTCTCTTTGGTTACTTCGCTAAGGTAACTAGATGGAAGTTTTTTCGCAAAAATAAAGTAATGTCATGCTTTAGATTGCACATTTAACATGAAAGTGGAGAAATTTACCTTGTGATTATTCTTAGTTTTCCATACTTCCCTTCCATCAGTAAGATAAGCAATTACATCTTCAATTGACGAATCAAAAATCACAGATGCAGAATACTCACATTGAACTTCATTCCGCAACCTATATAGTGCATTAATCCTTTCTCGAGTAAATTCAACATTTTTCCTTCCAACATAAACATCCTCATAAAAAGTCACCTGAAGATTTGCATAAAATTCTCGAACGATAGTAACAATTGTTGCTTCGGTGAAGTAGCAAAATGTCTCCAAGTTCCGAGCAATGATTAGACTTTCAATAGAACCTCCCAGGTTTGAGAATGCACGCTCTTGAATCAATTTTCTTGTGCACATCTGAGAATTGTAATTATATTGAGCCTTCAAATTAACAAATCATCTCGCATCAAAACCTCCCAAAGTCTTTCTTCTTTTCACTCTTGGAGCCATAGCAATTTCTAAATAAATTCACATAAAATCCAAATAAATTCACAATATCATAAATCAAACTCCAAAAAAAGGAATACTTGGCAAGAAAATTTTCACCATGGGTTCTCTTTAAACTTCTTAAAAAAACCATCAAATTTTCGGATTTCCATAATGTAGGAAAAATTCATGGTGAAAGTAAAAAATTTCTAAGTTAAATGAAGCTCTTACCAAGGAAAGATGAAATCCAAGACTTTTTAGCCTTCAAATCTCCTCAAATCAAAGAAATAGCAAGCCCTAAGTTGAGTTTCGGCTTTAATCTAGAGGTAGGAGACAACCCAAGCAGTTAAAATGGTGTTTTACAGTGGATTTTTGCAATTTTAAAGAAATCTGGGTGTTTTCGGGAAACAGGCGCCTCTAGCGCCGACACCAAAATTTTCTACTTTTGTTTATCTTTTAAAATCTGTTGTATACCAAACCACGCCAACCTCTAATTTACTTAAATTAACATTAATATTTATAATTAAACAATCTTCTAACAATATATTTTCACAAACAACACAAAACTCACATTTATATATAAAATCCAACCGTTTACAAACCAACAATTTTCAAACCAGCGCATCAAATTCAACGTCAAAATCACACCATACAAAATAATGCTAAAAACTAAATATCAAACACTTAAGATATGACACATATAAAGTTCAATAATGAAAATAGAGGAAATCGAACACTAACACATAACACACAGACATTCTCATAATTACGAATTCTGTGCTTTAGAGGGTTTTAAAAATCTTCATCACTTTCAACTTCTTAAATATTTCCCATGGATTGATAGTGAACATATAAGTTGTAAAAAGGTTGGTGAGAAAATTCGTCTGTCGAATATTCTTCAACCCAAGCATTTTTCTGAAACATACGCACCATACCTTCTTTGAATTGTTTCTTCATTCTCCAATCCAAATGATCAAATATGACAAAGAAGTTTCCAATTAAATTCATAATATTTTGTACCTCTTTCTTCAACTTCTTGATCCTTTTCATAATATCAAGTTAACTACAAGGAAAGCGAGGGTGAATGGGAGATGAATTTTGAGATGATTGATCCATAAGAATTTTCATATTATTTTTCTCCTCATTTCCTATACAGTTACAATAGATCTCTTGGTCCATGGGCTTCCAAGGGAGAAGCACTTTTTCCCAACTTTCATAATTTTCCCAACTTTCCAACTTTCATAAGGTACTTGTGACTAGCTACATAGTAGGAATATGGTAGATGAATGTCCTAGCCCATAAGTCAATCCTTTTATAATTAAACCCAAATCATATTTTACAATTAAAGCACCCACATCAATAGGTCTTTCAGTTTGAATACAATTATTTAAGTTGACACTTTTCTTGGTCACTTTACTGATTTTCATGGTAGGAAGAAGTTTTGAGGAAATAATGAAATTTCATGTCTTAGATGCAGGATTTAATAATGATGAAGAAAAACTTACATGTCCATTATCTCTTGTCTCTTAATTTTCATCATCATTAATAAGGAATCGATAGACTTCATTCATGTTATCTCTTGTAGGGACAAAATTGACATAACGAAAAATCAGAACACTTTCAATCATAAACAAGTCGTTTATTCTTGAAGGATTAAATGATACCCACCTGCCTCGAACATAGACGAATCCATGGTTAATTCCATAAAGATTAACATAAAACTCTTTTACCACAAGAACGACTACTGCAGCAGTGGTATAACATAGCAGTTCCCAGCGTCTCTACACAATAATCTCCTCCACTCGAGTACTTGGTGTGTTGAAACCTCGATTCACAAATCTTTGTTCCTTGATCAATCTCTTCTTCATAAGAATTCAATCATATACATTTTGTGCATCGAAACTAATGAACTATCTTTATTGAAAATTCCATATCTAGAAATTTTGTTAGAGCTGGAGGCCGCAAGGTTCAAAAATGGTGACTTCCACTTCATTTTATAGACTTAAATAACTCCAAAATATAGATTTTGGGAGTTACTAGGAAGAAAATATGTTAAAAACTGCCCAAAACTGCCTTTGGAATCTTCCAAAATCGTCTCGGTAACCGCAGTGCTTCTGGCGCTTCTAGCTCCAACTCTATGTAAAGTGGCGCCTCTGGTGCTAATTCTGGCACCAGTTCAGATTTCTACACCTTTTTGCTTAAGATTCAATTAAATCTCAAATCTTCCATATAATTCAGTAATTAAAGCTATTTTAATGTATTTTTTTTAATATGTAAGTCTCCCAAGTACACAAAATTATTCACATCATTAACAAAGATAACTATGGGTTGCCTACCACAAAGTGCTTGATTTATGTCGTCAGCCCGACATTCCCAGTCATTACTCTTGGTGACCCAACATTCTCTGGGTGACCTAACATTACAGTCTCTTTAAAATCTGGTCTTTGATCAACAAAATATGATTTCAGTCTGTGCCCATTTACTTTAAATATCTTTTTAGGTTTGAGATCTTCAATATTAACAACTCTACAGGAGTAAACTTTTACAACAGTGAATAAACCTATCAACTTAGACTTAAGTTTTCCAAGGAATAATTTTAATCTTGTATTATATAGTAAAACTCTCTGTTCAGGCTCTAATTCTTTTTTAATTATCTTTCGATCATGTCATTCTTTCTTTTTCTCTTTATATATCCTAACATTATCATAAGATTCATTCCTAATTTCTTCAAGCTCATTCAGTTGTAACAATCTTTTCTCACCAATCTCTTTTAAATTAAAATTAAATTTCTCAATAGCCCAATAAGCTTTATCCTCCAATTCTACTAGAAAGTGACAAGTCTTTTCAAAAATTAATCTATATGGGGACATTCTATGAGTGTTTTATAAGATGTCTTATAAGCCCATAATGCAGAATCTAATCTAGCAGACCAATCTATTTTATTAGGATTTACAATTTTTTCCAAAATTCTTTTAATTTCATTATTAAATACTTCTTCTCGAACACTAGTTTAAGGATGATAAGCAGTTGCAAGCCTATGTATAATATGATACTTTTCAACCAACTTTTCAATTCTCTTATTCCTAAAATATGATCCTCAATCAATAATGATTACTCTTGACATTCCATATCTTGTAAAAATATTTTTAATTAAAATTTTGAAACAGTCCGAGCATCATATTGAGGTAAGGTTATTACTTGAATCCACTTTGAAACATAGTTTATTACAATTAATATATACATATTTCCAAATGAAGGTATAAACGATCCTATAAAATCCAATCCTTAAATATAAAAAATTTCAACTTCCAAAGTAAAATTCAGGGGCATTTCACTTCTTTCTGAAATATTGCTTAATCGCTGACATCGATCACATGTTTCTATATACATATATTAACATCTTGTAAAATTTTATGACTAGTTCTATCAATTCCAAAATGACCCCAAAATTCAAAATCATGATATTTTTGAATGATTTCTTCAATTTCTTCGTAAAGCACACATCTCCGCATAACTAAATCTTTACATTATTTGTATAAATATGGTTTATCCTAAAATTAAAATTTTGCATCATAAAAAAATTTCCATTTTGTGGCTTTGTCAATCCATATGGTAAAACACCACTAATAATGTAGTTCACAATATCAGCATACCATGGTATTTCCCTTTCTTTAATAGTACATAGTTGTGCATCCGGAAAAATTTCATTAATTTCTCTTTTGAGATCACATGTTTCTTTTTATTCCAGCCTAGATAAATAATCACCTATTTGATTATCAGACCCTTTCCTATCTATTACCACAAAATCAAATTCTTGTATTAGAAGTACTCATCTACTTAATCTTGGTTTCAAATCTTTCTTTTGCATCAAATATTTTATAGCAGAGTGCTCTGTATGCACAACACAAATAAACTTATCAAAGCATAAACAATTTCTAATAACTCTCTTTAAGTAGTGATATAATTACTTTGATCACCATTTGAAGTTTTACTAGAATAATATATAACTTTAGAAATTTTCTCATATCTCTGCTCTAAAACAACTTCAATTCCATAATCACTTGAATCACACATTAGCTCGAATGGTTTCTCTCAATTAGGTGAAACAATTATAGGGGTAGTGATTAATTTTTCCTTTAATATTTTAAAGGTATTAAGGCACTCTTGATTAAAATCAAATTTTGTATCTTTTTCTAAAAGTTGGCATAAAGGCTTTGTAATTTTTTAAAAATCTTTTATATACAAAATGTAAAAACCAACAAGTCTTAAAAAACTTCTAATTCCTCTTACAATAGTAGGTGAAGGTAGTTTAACTATAATTTGAATTTTTGTCGGATCTACTTCCATGCCATTTTCTAAAATTTTATGCCCAAATACTATTCCTGCTGCAGCCATGAATTAACATTTTTCCTAGTTTATTACTAAATTCATCTTTTCACATAATTCTAGAAATTTCTCTAAATGATTAAAATGAAGTTCCAAAGATAGAAAAATCATCCATAGAGACTTCTATCCCCTTTTTAATTAAATCACTAAAAATTGACATCTTACATCTTTAAAATATCGCAAGTGCATTACATAAACCAAAGGGTATTAGTTGAAAAGCAAAAGTATCATAAGAACTAGTACATGTTGTCTTCTCTTGATCCTTAAGAGCAATAGAAATTTGATGATAACCAATATATCCATCTAAAAAACAAAAAAAAAAAAAACAAAAATTTTGGTCCCCAGTTAGCCTATCCAACATTTGGTCCAAAAAAGGTAAAGAAAAGTGATCTTTCCTGGTGGTCAAATTTTATTTTCTATAATCAATGCAGATTCACCAACCAGTGACTTGTCTTGTTGGTATTAATTCATTATTCTCATTTATCACAACAGTCACACCTCCTTTCTTAAGAACGCAGTGAATTGTAGTCACCCAAGAACTGCCTTAAATAAGATATATTATTTCAACATCTAACCATTTTAAAATTTCTTTCTTAACAACTTCTTTCATCACAGGGTTTAATCTCCTTTGAGGATCAGCTTTTGGTTCGTAATGTTCTCCTAATAAAATTATGTGCATACAAATCGAAGGACTGATTTCTTTGATATCAGCTAACATCCATCCAAAGGCTTCCTTATATCTTCTCAAATATTCCAAAAAATTTTGTTCTTGTGTTTCAGTTAGTTTTAAGGATATCATAACAGGTAATGTATATAATTATCCTAAAATGGCATATTTTAAATGTGTAGGAAGTCTTTTTATTGCTAGTTCAAGAGGTTTCACAATCGAAGAAATCAAATTTTTGTTATTATCCATAAGATCTAACAATTCAAATTGTTCCTGAACATAATCCAATTCTTCATTACTCACTTATATAGATTTATCTTGAATTACATCCTCATCTTCATACTCCAAATGTTCTTCTTCAGTTTTCTTTTCAAATGCATCTGTCATTGCTTAAATAATCAGTAATATACATTTTGAAGCATTCATCATCTCTTCATTTTGCTGGGTATCTCATTGCTTTTGAGATATTAAATGTAATTTCTTGATCACTGACTCTCAATGTTAACTCTCCTTTCTACACATCTATCAAAGCTCTTCTAGTGGCAACAAATGGTTTCCCTAAAATTATAGGAATTTCTTTAGCTTCATCCATATCTAACATAATAAAATCCAAAGGAAAAATAAATTTATCAACTTTTACCAAAACATCTTTTAGAACTCCTTTAGGATAATTAATTGAATGATCAACTAATTGAATAGTTGCAATAATAGTTGAAATTTCTCCTAAACCTAACCTTATGAAAATCGATAGAGGTATAAGATTACTACTGGCTCTCAAATCATATAAAACATTTCCAAAAATCTTTCGTCAATAGCACAAGAAATAGTAAAACTACCAGGATCTTTAAGTTTTTCAGGAAGCTTTTTTTGAATTATGGTGCTACACTCCTCAATAAGTGCAACGGTCTCATTATCTCTAAGCTTCCTTTTCTTATTAATTATATCCCTCATAAACTTCACATAGCTTGACATTCGTTCCAGGGCTTCAATAAATGGAATGTTTATGGTTAATTTCCTCAATATTTCTAAGAATTTTGTAAATTGGTTATCTCTGTTATATTGCTTCAATCTTTGAGGAAATGGATGTGGTAGTATTTCTACAATAATTTTCATTGGTTTTATAGGATATTCTAACTTAAGATGAAAATCTTCATTAGACTTCTCATTTTCCAACCCTTCTTTCCCAACTTCAATCTTTTTTTAAACTTTTGTTTCTAATTCTCTTCCACTTCTCAGTTGAATATCTTTAATTTGCTCTTTATTCTGATCTTTAGGATTAAGTTCACCATTACTAGGCAAAGTTCCTGAAGGTCAATTGCTAAGTGCAGTAGCAATACATCCCAATTAATTTTCCATGTTTCTAACTGTAGCTCCTTGGCTTTGTAAAATTGCTCCCATTTGCAATTTCTTTCCCTCACTTTATGAATTGCTATTAAAACCTAGAGGATAATAAGGTTTATAGTTAATGTTCCCCTAGTTGTTGAAATTCCCTAATGGGTTCGTAGGATTATTCCCCACGCAGGATTGTTCCCCCATTGCGAATTTATAGCATTAGAGTTATTATTACTCCAACTGAAATTATGGTGATTTTTCCAACCAAGATTATAATAATTTGAATAAGGATTATTAATTTGATTGATTACTGCATTTAAACTTTCGTATGATGATTGAGAATCTATCATTTGTGCCAATGAATTTTCTTCAAGCACAGGAGGTGTATGAGAATAATTCATTTCATATTGACTTGTCTCCTTTGATATTTCAGCAATTTGAGCAACCAAAATAGATATTGCATCAGAATCCTAAATAATAGCTGCTCTTTTGGATTTACCCTTTAAGAGGGTCATTGAAAATTATTAATAGCCATTATTCAATTAAAGAATATGCTTCATCGAATGGTTTTGACATTAATGATCCACCAGCAGTATCGTCAATTATAGATCTATAAAAAATTTGATTTATTAACGAATTTGGTAATGCATGGTGTGGACACATCCAAATGAGATCTTTAAATCGTTCCCAAGTTTTATAAATTGATTCTCCTTCAAATTAACAAAAGTATATGATATCATTTCTAAGCTTAGAATTTTTTGATGGTGGGAAATATTTAGATAAAAAATTTAGTGATACTTCTCCCCAAGTTCTGATAGATCTACGTGCTAATGAGTTTAACAACATCTTAGCTTTATCCTGTAATGAAAAAAGAAAAAGTCTATGTCTGACATCATCATTCGAGACTCCATCATATTTAAATTTAGCACACAATTCTAGAAAACTAGCAAGATGTAAGTTAGGATCTTCAATAGGTGTTCCCCTAAACTGGTTATTTTGTACCATTTGGATAATAAATGTTTAAGCTCAAATGAATTAACAACTACAAAAGAGTTTTGTATACTCAAAAAAATTTCATTTGTTGTAGGATTAGCATAATCTTTTGAAGGTCTCTGCTGATGTTCATTTGCAATTTCTGGATTACTTAAGTTTGTAGCCATTTTGTTCAAATTTTCTGACTCTTTTTGTTGTTATCGAATTTTTCTAATAGTATTTTTCTAACTATGAATCGTAAGGTACTAAACCTTCAGATCTTAAACTATGCATACACAAACACAATATGCAATTATAATAAGCAAACACACTAAAATATATAAAATATTTATTAAAATACTATTTTTTATTAAAATATGTTTTTTAACAAACACAGTCTTCTAAATTATAAAGTATTTTACCGTATCTCCCCAGTAACGACGCTAAAAACTTGATGTGGGGGTTTTTGTGTATGCGTTGTAAATTTAATTCAATACTACAACACACACACAACAACAAATTTAGTTAATATGCAGATCAATTATAATAAAAATCACTTTAGTATAAATAATTTTATATTTGAAAATCTCTAAGGTGCCAAACCTAATAATTATGTAAATATACATATTGCTCAATTAATAAAGGGCTCTAATGAAGTCATGAGTATCCATCCCACAGGGAGATGGAAATTCTTATGGTTATAATGTAAAACACAATGTTTTAACTATAAAAACTTAAGTAAGAAAAATAAATCTAAAGTAAATTTAATGTACGCTAAATGAAATTTAGCTAAAAGAACAAAAGTTAATTAAGCTATTTTCTAAACTTCAAAGTTGAACTTAATAAAACTAAATAAAGTTTTGGAACGAAGAGTTAAAATTTAAGAAAATATTCTTCCTCTTTACAATAAGTTTATGGTAAGTGAAGTAAGTAAAATCATTTAAAATTATATATAAAATTGTATTGTGTCAAATAAAAGAAATTGATACACTTAAAATATATAGTGTTTTTAGACGCATTTTTATACCTATTTTTTAGATATTGCGTTTTATGGAAGGTATTTGTGTGTTTTTCTTTTAGGTACAGGTAAAAAGAAGAAAAATACTTAAAGGAGTGAAAAAGGATCAAATTTGGAGCAAATATGTGAAAATTGGGCAAGGGTGTTTTGGCGCCTAAGCGCTAGATCCTGCGCTTAAGCGCCGGTTAAACAGAGAAGGCCACACCTAAGCTTCAGAGACCCCACGCTTAAGCGCCAGCGGTAGGGGTTGGGGGGGGGGAGT
>NW_018250648.1:167641-167929 GCF_001263595.1 Phalaenopsis equestris | reverse complement strand
AAATACATCAAATCAAGACATATTTTGAAGAGATAACAAGACACCTTTTGGAGATTTATAAAAGAAGGAAGATTGAAACTTTGAAGAGGGTGCTTGAAAAGAGAAAGTTTTGAAAGTTCTTGAAGAAATTGGGGAGTTAGTTTGGAGAGATTTTCAGGCACCACATCAAGTATTTACTTTCTCCTTTTTGTTTTAATTTTATATTAAGAGTGTTGTAAAAAAAAAGAGATTCAAAGGAACTTCAAGAGTTTGGTGGAAAACTTGAGATAAGTTTTTATCTTTTGTTTT
>NW_018250648.1:160351-161842 GCF_001263595.1 Phalaenopsis equestris | reverse complement strand
ACTCTCAATTCTTGTGTTCATCCTTCGGGATAGATACATGATTTGAGATAAAGTGCTCTTTCATCTAAACTATGAAAATTATGGGGTCAGTTTAACTTCATCTTTTTCAAAACTAAATTTTTTAAAATGTCCTTCCGAAGCGGGCAACGGGATTTCAATTCCGATGACCGACAACTTCTTACGGGCAACCCCCAGACCAAAAAATAGTGTCGACAGACACCTTTTGGAGATTTATAAAACAATGAAGATTGAGTCTTTGAAAGTGTGCTTGAAAAGAGAAAGTTATGAAAGTTCTTGAATTGGGGAGTTAGTTCAGAGAGATTTTCAGGCACCACATATTTAATTTATCCTTTTTATTTTAGTTTTTATATTGAGAGTGTTGTAAAAGAGAAGTGATTCAAAGGAACTTTAAGAGTTTGGTGGAGGACTTGAGATACATTTTTATCTTTTGTTTTAGACTACTTTTAGTTTTAATTGAGAGTTGTTATTAGTTTGATAATGATTTCTACTTTTAAACTAAAACATGGTTTTGTTTTCTTCATGGATTCTGAGTAGTTTTCTTAATCTTTCTTCTTAAAATGATAAGTAATTAAGTGTTGGATGGAATTTGTGGAGAGTATTGATCTTTAATGTTGGAAGAAGTTGTGATGATTTAAATCCATGCACTTCATTTACTTCATGCTTTGGTCATTCCAAATGTTAAAATTTGTTGTGAGAACAAGAATCGGACTGGTATTGTCTCAGCCAACAATTGGAAAGAATCACATGAGGTTGTATGAATGAGAATGTAGTTCATATGAAATGTAGTTCATATGATTGAGTGTTGAGTGTAAATGAATAGGAAAATATTCATTGAAGGGTGTAGAGTTAGAGGACCTTAAAGTATTAGGTTAAAGCCCCCAACTTGGTTTATTCTTTTAGGTTTTGGTACGAGAATGTTAGCCCCCAGGTGGAGGGAGTCGAGGGAACTCTAAAGCAAGAGCTAGTATCTTCCCTGTGTAGTCGGTCTTTAGAACTATTCAAACTTTAAATTAGCCAATGTTCTTTATCCAATGTTCTTTATAAAATGTTCTTTATAACATTTCTAGTAAGGATAAAGAATATTATTGCTCCTATTTGACATAACATAATTTGCATACTTCCACAACAGAATTGCTATTACTAATTACTGATTCATAATAAGAAGAAATATTTTTTTCATCCTTAGTGCTTTTCTTCTGCAAATACTCTAGTTATCTTCTTAAATTGTTATTGTTTTATCAAAATATTAAAAATACCAAAAATATTTAAATTTTCATTACTGCAAGAATCATCTTTTATTTAAATAATTGTCTTTTTAAAAATAAAAAGTGTCTAAAATTGCATATTGCATAATTTCCCTGTGGGTTCGAAATTCAGGTCTTAATAAAAAATTCGGATATTACTTGATAACGATAGATAACGATACGTAGTATCCCAATAAATATAAATTAAAAGTTAAATTCTTATTTT
>NW_018250648.1:155588-160315 GCF_001263595.1 Phalaenopsis equestris | reverse complement strand
GATCAAGTTTTTGGATCAAGTTTTTGGTTTGGTTGCAAAATAAGGAAATATAAGTGAAAAAATATAATCAAAATTATTGTTATACTAATGCATAAAAGCAGTAATTTGAGATCAAGTTTTTGGTGCCGTTGTCGGGGAGAGATTGATTTTAAAAGTAAATTTCTATTTTTAGAAAGTTATTTAAACTTTAAAAGTTTTTGTAACTTATTTTCAGTGTTTTTATTTTTATTTTATTATATGTTAGTGTATGCGTAGTTCAGGTTCTGAAGGACTAGTGCCCTACGATTTTTGCCCCTAGTGCCCTACGATTTTGAATTAGAGAGAACTATTAGAAAAATCAGAAAAACCAAAAAATTAAAAATCTTGAAAAATCTAAAAAAATTTCAGAAATGACAGACTATAATGATCAAAATGATGAAATTCATCAAGAGTAGACCTTTAGGAGATTATGCCAACCCTACTGTAGATCAACTTCATTGTAGTATTCAAAAATTTAATTTAGTGGCTAATTCACTAATTCATTTGAGCTTAAACATGTTATCCAAGTGATATCAAATAATCAGTTTGGGGGATCACCAACTGAAGATCCAAATTTACATCTTGCCAAATTATTAGAATTGTGCTCTACATTTAAATACGATGGTGTATCAGATGATGCCATAAGACATAGGTTATTTCGTTTCTCACTGAGGGATAAAGCTAAGATGTGGTTGAATTTGTTATCACCTAGATCTATCAAAACTTGGGGTGATTTAGAACAAAAATTTCTTGCTAAATATTTTCCGCCATAAAAAACTGCGAAGCTTTAAAAACTATGAAGCCTAGAAATGATATTACATATTTAAATCAGTTTGAAGGGGAATCTTTATAAGAAGCCTGGGAAAGATTTAAAGATCTTTTTAGAAAATGTCCACTCCATGCTTTACCAGATTGGTTCATAATTCAAACACTACAATGGATTATTATAATGGATTAGTTTGATTAGTTTGATCTCTTAAATCAATTACCGATGCCGCTGCTGGTGGTTCATTGATGTCAAAACCATTTCATGACGCTTATGCTTTAATTGAAGAAATGACTACCAATCATTTTCAATGTTCTTCTGAGAGGGTGAATCCTAAGAAAGTAGCCAATATTCAAGAAACTGATGCATTTACCATGTTAGTAAATCAAGTTGCTGCAATTTCAAGGAAGTTAAACCAATTTGGAATGAATTTTTCTCAACCAATTTCCATGATTGAAAAGAATTCATTAGGCGAAATGGTAGATTCTCAAGAATCATTCAAAAATTTTAATGCAATAAATAACAAACAGAATAACCTATATTCAAATTATTATAACCAAAGTTGGAAGAACCATCCCAACTTTAACGAGAATAACAATTCGGGTGGAAATAATCAGTAATGGGGGAACAACCAAAAAAACTCATTGGGAAACTGGAACAACCAAGGGAATAATAATTATAGATCTACTTATCCTCCAGGTTTCAACAGTAATACACAATTTAAGGAGAAGAAGTTATCTTAGAAGAAGTGGTGTTAAAAATAAGAAATCAAATACAAAATTAAGGAGCTAAACTTAGAAATATTGATAATCAACTTGGGCAAATTGCAAATTCATTAAGTAACAGATCCCAAGGAACACTTTCTATCCCAAGGAACACTTTCCAAGGAACACTTTCTAGTAATACTGAATCAAACCCAAAAGACCAGAATAAAGAGGAGGTAAAATCCGTTCAACTTAGAAATGGAAGAGAGTTGGAAGGAAGGTTTCAAAAAGAAATTGAACTAGAGAGAGAAGAAATTGAAGAATCAATAGAGGATGCTCCAAAAGATTCTAAAAGATTGATTTCTTCACTGAAAATTGATTTGGAAAAACCACCACCTCCATTTCCTCAAAGACTTCGTCATTCCTACCACCTCCATTTCCTCAAAGACTTCGTCAGCAGAAGTTGGATAAATAATTTATTTTCAAAATTTTAATATTTAAGAAGCTTAGAATTAATATTCCATTTGTTGAAGCCTTATAACAAATGCCGAGCTATGTAAAGTTTATGAATGATATTCTCAAAAGAAAAAGGAAGTTTGAAGATAATAAGACTGTCGCACTTAATGAGGAGTGCAGTGCTATAATTTAGAAGAAACTTCTTGAAAAGCTTAAAGATCCTGGTAGCTTTACAATTCCATGTGCAATAGGAGACAAATTTTATGGGAAAGCTTTGTGTGATTTAGGTGAAAGCATTAACCTTATGCCATTAACCTTATTCCATTATCAATATTTAAAAGCTTGGGATTAGGAGAAATAACCCCTACTACTGTAACTCTGCAGTTAGCAGATCGTTTGATAACATACCCTAAAGGAGTTCAAGAAGATGTCATAGTGAAAGTGAATTAATTTATCTTTCATGTTGATTTTATTGTGCTAGATATGGAGGAAGATAAAGAGATACCTATCATTTCGGGGAGACCTTTACTATCCACAGGAAGAGCAATGATAGATGTGCAGAAAGGGGAATTAATAATGTGCGTCAATGATCAAACTGTTACTTTTAACATTTCAAGATCAATGTAATATCCTATAAAATGTAAAGATGATGAATGTTTTAGAATGGATGTTATAAGATATATAAGTGAATGCCAATTCAAAACAACTTATGAAGAAAAATCTGAAGTACAAGATTTGGAACACGAGCAAGAAGAGGAATTAAATTAATGTGAAGATCTTTTTAAGGAAGATTCAAACTATGTTCGAGAAAGTTTTGAAATTTTGGACATGATGGACAAAGATAAATCATTTTGTCCATCTATTGAAAAACCTCCAGAACTTGAGTTGAAGTTATTTCGTGATCATTTAAATAATGCCTTTTTAGGAGATTTCTCTACTCTGCCAGTTACAATTTCCTCAATATTAACAATGGAAGAAGAAGAAAGGTTGATGAAAATTGTGAAAAATTTTAAGAAAGCCTTTAGATGGACAAATTGAATCAGTCCTTCAATTTGTATGCATAGAATTCATATGGAAGAGAACTGTAAACCCAGAGCTGATCCTTAAAGGAGACTAGATCCTATTATGAAAGAAGTTGTTGAGAAAGAAATTCTAAAGTGGTTAGATGTTGGAATTATCTACCCTATTTCAGATAGTGTATGAGTTAGTCCAATTCACTACGTTCCTAAGAAATGAGGAGTGACTGTGACTTTAAATGAACATAATAAGTTAAACATAATGAGTTAATACCCACTAGACAAGTTACAGGGTGGCGAATATGCATTGATTATAGAAAATTAAATCTTGCCACTAGGAAAGATCATTTTCCACTACCCTTTCTAGATCAAATGCTGGATAAACTATTTGGGTATAAATACTTTGATTTTCTGGATAGATATACTGGTTATCACCAAATTCAAATATCTTTTAAGGATAATAAGAAAATAACTTTTACCAGTCTTTATGATATTTTTGCTTTTAGAAGAATGCCCTTTGGTTTATGTAATGCCCCTACTACATTTCAAAAATGTATGATGACAATTTTTTGTGATTTAATTAAAAAAGGGATTGAAGTATTCATGGACGACTTTTCAGTATTTGGAACTTCATTTGACTCATGTTTAGAACATTTATCCAAAGTTCTTAAGTGATGTCAAGCATCAAATCTAGTCCTTAATTGAAAAAAATGTCAATTTATGATAGTAGGAGGAAGTGTATTAGGTCATCAAATATCAGAGAATGATATGAAAGTAGATCCTGCTTAAATTTAAGTGATCACTAATTTACCTTATCCAACAAAGTTGAGGGAAATTTGGAGTTTTTTAGGACATGTTGGATTCTGCATGCAATATTCTCTAAGCCTTTATGCCATTTACTGGAGAAAGATGTAATTTTTAATTTTGATGAGGAATGCCTAAAAGCTTTTAAGTTATTAAAAGAAAATATAATCACTGCACCTATTATAGTTTCACCAGACAGGGGAAAACCTTTTGAATTGATGTGTGATACTAGTGATTATGTTATTGGAGCTGTTTTAGGACAAAGATCTGGTAAAATTTTCAAAGTTATTTACTATGCTAGTAAAAATCTTAATGAAACTCAAATTAATTATACAACTACTGAAAAAGAGTTATTAGCAATAGTATTTGGTTTTGATAAATTTAGATCATATTTGATTGGAACTCATTGTGTAGTGCATACAGATCATTCTGCTATTCTGCTATTAAGTATCTATTAAGTATTTAATGAAAAAGAAGGGTGTTAAACCTAGACTTATAAGATGGATTCTTCTTTTCCAAGAATTTGATTTTAAAATAGTAGGTTGGAAGGGGATTAAAAATCAAATTGCTGATCATTTGTCCAGACTTAAATTAGAAAAACCACTCTATTTTGAAAAAGAAATTAATGAACATTTTCCAGATGAAAAATTGTTCACTAGTAATGAGTGGCGTGTTCCGTGGTATGCCGTCATTGTAAACTTTATTGTTAGTGATATTACATCCGATGGAATGACATACCAACAGAAGAGGAAATTTATTTATGAAGCTAAGACTTATTTTTGGATGACCCATTTTTATATAAACAAGGAAATGATCTGATTATTCGAAAATATGTACCATTAGAAGAAACTTATGAAATTATCCAAAAATGTCATAATTTTGATTTTGGGGGACATTATGGTGTTGATAAAACAACATACAAAATTTTACAATCTGGATTCTATTGGCCTACTATTTTTAGAG
>NW_018250648.1:149284-155321 GCF_001263595.1 Phalaenopsis equestris | reverse complement strand
AGAGTTATCAATTACTGATGGGGAAGTCATTTCAGAAATGCCATAATGGAGAAGTTATTAAACAAATATCATATAAATCATAGGATTGCTACTGCTTATCATTCTTAGACAAGTGGTTTGGCTAAATTATCCAATCGGGAAATTAAAAGAATTATGGAAAAATCTGTGAATCCAATAAAAATGAATTGTTCAGTCAAACTTGACTATGCTTTATGGGCTTATAGGACTGCATACAAAACTCCTATAGGAATGTCCCCATATAAGCTAATACTTGGGAAAGCATGTCACTTACCAGTTGAACTTGAGTGTAAAGCATATTAGGAGATTAAAGAGTTCAATTATAATTTGAAAGATGCTGGTAAGAAAGGATTATTATAATTAAATGAGCTTGAAGAGATATGAAATGAATCTTATAAGAGTGTTAAGATTTACAAAGAAAATATGAAGATGTGGCATGATCAAAAGATTCTTACTAAAAATTTTCAGCCAAGGCAACAAGTTTTACTATATAATGCATTGTTAAGATTATTTTCAGAAGCAAACTTAAGTCCAGGTGGATGGGCCCATTTGTTGTAATAAAATTTTATCCTTATGGAGCTATGGATATTAAAGATCTTAAGTCTGAGAAAATATTTAAAGTTAATGGACATAGACTGAAAACTTATTTTATAGGGGATCAACATAAGTTTAATAATGGAATGATGTTGGGTCAACCAGAATAAGCACTGATTACGTCAGGCTAACAACTTAAAACTAAGCGCTTTGTGGGAGGCAACCCATAATTATCAGAGTGTTTTTGTTTTATGTGTGATTAAGAAAATTGGGGTAGTATTTTTTAGGCTATTATGTGTTATTACGAATTTTAAGATTTTTTTTAATGATTTAGACATGTTAGAATAAGAATTTGGACGTTAAGTTGACTAGTGCAAAAATGTGCACTGGTGCTTAAGTGCCAGATTTGGCGCTTAAACGCGGCAGTTTTAATACATGTGCAAAATTCGGATTCTAGAAGGGAAAACTGCCAATTAGTTTGTAAAAATGTGCCAAGGCAGTTTCTAAATGTGTCTAAGAGTTATTGGAAGGATTTAGGCCTATAAATATTGTGAAGGAATTTCACCCCAAATCATTTCTAGCCCTAAAGTCTAAGAGAGAGAGATTTTGAGATGATGTCTTCATGGGAAATGGATTTGAAGAAGAAGGAAGAAATTCATTATTCAAAGTGCACAAGAGATGTATAACGGTTTCTTAGCCGTTAGTATTGAAGGGTATCAGAGAAGATCAACAAATATGAAAATACAATGTCTTTAGTGGATATTAAGGTATTAGAGATTCATGCACATCTTGAGCATATTGGATGGCAATTAAAAATGTAATTTTGCCACACTAGTTATATAGAGGAAGCAGATAAGGAGATGTTTCTTAAGCAAAAGTGGATTGAAAAAAGATTGTATCAGAGCACGTCACCACCCATTTTATCAACTTTATATTCCAATTGCCCCAGGAGAGACTAATGAAAGACATGAGTTTGTCCCTTCAAATGAAGAGTGTAATTAAGTTCTATGTTTGAGTATATTGGTTTGGAGTCATTGTGTTTACATGCTAGTGTTTGTTTTTAGTGTTTATGACTTTTTATGAGTTTAATTGTGAAATGATTGTTAAGGGTTTGAATTAAATTTTCTCATCCAAGACTATTTGGAGTGAGAATTAAGAGTGCAAGACTATTTGGAGTGAGAATTAAGTGTTAATTGTATTTGTACTCATTTGTGAATTAATATAAGTTTGTTTGTGTGAAAATTTGTGTTATTTTTAGCCTCAAATTGAAATAGTCATTATGGAGAATTTTGAGAGAGGGGAGTTACAGGAAGTTAAAAATAGTCATTTAAGTGCTATGAGACCATTAAGGGTGGTTTACTAGAGGCTAATAGTGCATTTTACTTAACATTAATTTGGAAAATTTTAAAAATCGTGCCCTGGCGCCTAAGAGCCACATCTCGTGCTTAAGCGCTAACTAACCTGAGAGGCAGGCACCTAAGCATCACTTATCTGCACTTAAGTGTCGGTTCACGAAAACCAATTTGCAAATGTTAAAAATGAAATTTCAACCAAAAAATCACCATTTTTAACGCCACCGTCACCTTCAACCTCTCGAGTTTGTGATTTTTGTGGGCTAGGGCACATTTAAAGTGAACATTTCTTAGTAGAATCAATTGAAATATGCTAGATCCAAGTTCCTTGAGGTAAGAGATTTACTTCTATGCAAAAATTTTGAATTTTCTCCATGTATTTTAAGCACATTTGGAGAAATTCAAAAATTCACTATTCATGATGAAAAATGAGGAAAAATCTATGAAAATTGCATGAGAAGTTTAGTTTGTGCTTTTGGAAGTTTTGTTTACTAGTTTAGACTTGATTTTTCAAGATGTTTTTGGAATTTATAAAATTTGTAGAATGACACGAAGAATGATGAGGAGCAAAGGAAAGAGCCCTTTTGATTCGAGTAAATTTGTTAGTTCGAAGGCTCAAGATCAGTACAGTGATGCGTTTCAATCACGAAAACTGATTCAGGAGCAGTATTTTAAGAATCCAGGTGGAGAAGTGGAAGATCTGATTGTTCGCCGATAATGGGAATAATTATGTTTGTTTTTATATTGTTGTCGTTATTTCTGTTGTTAGGGAGTTCTATGCTAACCTCCCTAAGGCTGAAGTCGATAGAGTTATGGTTCAAGGAAAGTTGGTACTTTTTTCATCAGAGGTAATCAAGTTTTCTATCATCTACCACCTGATACCTTATGTTTTTATTCAAATAGTCTGACTGAAGCGGAGTTAGTCGAAATTATTTCCTACTTGACTGTTGGAAGAGGACTCTGGAAGATCACTAATGAAAGGGGAGTCAACTTCCAACTTCAATGTTATGTGCACCTTCAAAGGCTTGAAACTACTTTATTTCTGCTTGTCGCTTCCAACAAATCATCTCAGTGAAGTTACAAGAGAGAGAGAAGAGAGAGAGAGAGAGAGAGAGAGAGATGTTAAATTATTGTATTCAAGAAGGAAAGCTCATCAACATTGGAGCTTTGATCTATCAGACTATCATCAGTTCAGACACAGTTGTTACTACTGCAGTTCTGGGATTTGTTTTCTTGATCTTTTCTTTGTGTGAGCAAGCTGGAGTTAAATATGATAGCTAGGAAGAATTATTGTTCTCTAAAGCCCATCACTAAGGTGAATGTGAAGACTTATTCTGAGCATTCTATTTTTGGCTAGAGAGGAGGATTTTCCAGGAGCTCTGGAATGGAGACATCTACTGCTTCTACCTCTGCTGCTTCTACATCTAGTACCTACCTACCTAACGTGCTTCTACATCTAGAGGTGAGTCTACTGAGACCCGAGACACATTATTACAGATGATGATGGACAATATCAACTCGCTCGCTGATAAGGTAAGAAATTTAGAAAGCTTTGCAGGTCATACATATAGGTATAATAGGAGAAAGAGTGATTATGAAGAGAAATTCCACTCGTCTTTGGAGAGCCTAATTAGAGGTGACTGAAGAGTGCAATTTCCTCCATAACCTAGATATCCTGATTATGAATCTACAAATGTCTGGAATAGCGGTGATTCTAAAGATGATGAGGAGTAGGACTGATTTATTTCTAAGTCCGTAATATGTGTTAGACTATGTGTTTAGGACTTTTGATTTGTGTTCTGTTATTTATTTTTATGTTAAGGACTATGTGGTCTGGCACTGCTACATTTGCATCCGTGTGTTGATTTGGACTATGTATTATGTTTTAGACTTTGATGTTTTATTATTTTTTGTGATATTTGTGTTAGTTAATATTTTATTTTTAAATTCTAAGGTAGTAACTGTTGTGAGGTTGTGAGTTTTGTGATTTATTTTTGTGATTTATTTAGTTTAGAACTTTACTTAATTCTATGTCTTTTGAAAAGATTAAAAATCTTGCTAACATAGATCTTAAATTTAAATTTCAGAAACTACTACCTTGTATATTTATTTTATCATGTTTGTGTGTTTGTTTTTAGTTGAGATTATGAAGTCAAAGTTAGAGTCTTAGTTTGCTTTTATGTTTATACCCACTGCTTAGAAGTCTATTGAATCTTTACATGTTGAACTGAAATGAAAATATTAGAAAATTTGATCAAAATTAATTTTACTCCTGTTTTCAATTTTTCTACTTGTATCATTAGAGTTTAAAAATTCAAATTAGCATGTTATTTTAAATTTTCATTCCTACTTATATATATATATATATCTGATGCTACAATGTTTAATCTGTTAAAAATTTAAGTTTGGGGGGGATGAAAGATATTTTCAAAACTGGAATTTTATTTGTTCTTAAATGTTTGCTACAAGTTAATTTTGAATTGAAAAGAAAAAAATGATTATGTATATGAAGTTATATTAGGGAATTAAAATTTGATTTTATAAATGATTAAGAGAAATTAGTTAAAATTTTTAGTAATGAAGAAAAACTTTAAGTTAAAAGTTTTTAGTGTAGAAAACGTTTAATATAGTGTAACTATCTTTAGTAAGAAAAATTGTATTTTTGAAAAATTTAAATAATTTAGACTTTTATTTTTAATACTTAATTTTCTTTTATTAAATTAATTTTTAAAAATATTATTATATTTATAAATAAAAGACTTATATCACGACTTTGCTTTAGGAAAGAAGAAGTGTAATTCAAAATTATTAAAGGTCTATCAAGATATAGTAAACCTTGCCTGAAAAAGAAAAGAAAATGAAAAGAAAAAAAAGAAGTGGAGAAAAAGAGAAAAAGTTAGGGAGGAGAAGCTTGAGGATTAGTGCCTAATCAAAAATTGGTTCCATATTTGGTCTTTTTAAAGTATAAGACATGAGAAACTCTTAAGCTTAGGGATATAATATAGTAAGTAAACTTATTTAAAATAAAATTTTTTAAGTAGAGAAAATAAAAGGACTAAATTATAAATTTGGAAAATATACAATATTTTTGAATTAGATAGGAACTCATATTTTCATCTTTCTTAACATTAAGAATTTCTAAAGTTTAAGTTAGTCTCAATTACTGAATATTTTTTCTAAATTGGATTACTATATTTCATTGGATTTGGATTACTATATTTCTAAATCTAAATTTTAGTCACTCCTAATGAAACTCATATACATATCATACTTATTTAGTTTTTAAAGATTGAAGTGTCATTTGAGGACAAGTAACATTTTATGCTTGGGGGATTTTGATACACCTAAATATATAGTATTTTTCAACGCATTTTTTTACCTATTTTTGAGATATTGCACTTTAATGGAAGGTATTTGTGTGTTATTCTTTTAGGTACAGGTAAAAAGGTGTAAAATGCTTAAAGGAGTGAAAAAGGATCAAATTTGGAGCAAATAGATGAAAATTAGGCAAGAATGTTTTGGCGCCTAAGCACCAGATCCGGCGCTTACGCGCTGGTTAAACAGAGTTGGTCACGCCTAAGCACCAGAGGCCCCGTGCTTCAACGCTAGTAGCAGTTATTAGATGATTAAATTCAGTTTTTGTGAATTTTGAAGAGGTTTTTGAGGCGTTTTTGAGGCACCCATTAGCAGGCACCCATTAGCTTAATAGGTGGTCACAACCACCATGGACGAAAATTATTGCAAAAGGAGGCATCTATTGGAGAAATACATCAAATCAAGACATATTTTGAAGAGATACCATGGAACCTTTCGAAGATTTATAAAAGAATGAAGATTGAGTCTATGAAAGTGTGCTTGCAAGAAAGTTATGAAAGTTTTTTAATTGAGGAGTTAGTTCGGAGAGATTTTCAGACACCACATATTTATTTTATCCTTTTTATTTTTGTTTTTATATTGAGAGTGTTGTAAAAGAGGAGAGATTCAAAGGAACTTCAAGAGTTTGGTGGAGGACTTGAGATAAGTTTTTATCTTTTGTTTTAAACTACTTTTGGTTTTAATTGAGACTTGTTATTGGTTTGACAATGATTTCTACTTTTAAACTAAAGTGTGGTTTTATTTTCTCCATGGATTCT
>NW_018250648.1:113485-149229 GCF_001263595.1 Phalaenopsis equestris | reverse complement strand
AAATTTGTTGTGAGAACATGTAAGAACTGGGCTGGTATTGTCTCAGTCAATAATTGGAAAGAATCACATGAGGTTGTATGAATGAGAACGTAGTTCATATGATTGAGTGCAAATAAATAGGAAAATATTCATTGAAGGGTGTAGAGTTAGATGACTTTAATGTGATAGGTTAAAGCCCCCAACTTGGTTTATTGTTTTAGGTTCTAATACAAGAATGTTAGCCACCAGGTGGAGGGAATCGAGGGAACTCTAGAGTGAGAGCTAGTGTCTTCCCCACCTAGCCAGTCTTCGGAACTATTCAAACTTTAAATTAGCCAATGTTCTTTATAGCATCTCTAGTAAGGGTAAAGAATATTATTGCTCCTATTTGGCACAACATAATTTGCATATTTTCACAACTGAATTCATATTACTTATTACTGATTCATGATAAGAATAAAGATATTTTCATCTTTAGTGCTTTTCTTCTGCAAATACTCTAGTTATCTTTTCAAATTATTTTTGTTCTATCAAAATTTTGAAAATACCAAAAATATTTAAATTTTCATTACTGCAAGAATCATCTTTAGTTTAAATAATTATCTTTTTAAAAATAGAAATTTTCTAAAATTGATATTGCATAATCTCCTTGTGGGTTCGATATTCAGGTTTTAATCAAAGAGTCCTATATTACTTGATAACGATACATATACTTGCGTAATATTCCAATATATATAATTTAAAGGTTAAATTCTTATTTTTCTTCAGGATCAAGTTTTTGGTTTTGTTGCAAAATAAGGAAATCTAAGTGAAAAAATAAGTGAAGGAAATCTAAGTGAAAAAATATAATCAAAATTATTGTTATACTGTTGCATATAAGCAGTAATCCGAGATCAGTAATCCTACTCTTTACCATATGTCGAGTGCATAAAGAACATTGACTATCCTCAGTTTTGTCCCTAAATTTGTGGTTAGGCTGAGAGGATATTGTCTCCAACTCCAGAGCTCCCATCCACTCTAGAGCTCTCACTTCTCCCTCCCTTGAGGGCTAACAATCTCTCTTTAGTTTCTAAGCAAGTCGACCAAACTGACGATTTTAGTCTGTCACCCTAAATTCTCTAATTCTACGCCCATCAAAATATATTTTCCTATTTATTTGCACTCAATCCCATGAACTACATTCTCACCCATGAAATTGAATGTGACTCTTACCTTGTTGTAGAAAGCATAGCCCTTTCAGATCTTATGTTTCTCAAAAAAATTTAACATTTCAATTGGCCAGATTTAAAAGCAAATGAAGATCAGAGTTTAAATCATCACAATTTATTGACATTTAAAACCTTTCACAATAATATTAATTCTTCAAAAAATCATATCTCATTATAGGGAGAAGGTTAAAGAAGATTACTCATAATTCATGAGAAGGATACGACAAAACATGAATTTTATATATAAAAACAAGTAAAGAAAACAAAGAAATGAAGGAACATAACTTTTCTCACACTCCTAAAAAAAATCCCTTGAATTTCCCTTTAAGAATTTTCTCACTTTACAATTACACCCAATTCTCTCTTAGAAATACAATGAAGAAGAAATATCTCACATTTCCTCTCCGCTTACAACTCTAGAAGAAAATCCTCTCCCAAACCTAACTCTCTTCCAAGACTTCTCATGTCTCCCCCAAGAAAAGACTCCCTAAAACTTCTTCCTTCCTTCTTAATAGGGGCACCAGCCTTTTCTTCAAAGAAATTCAAAAATCCCTTCTTTTCCTAAGAGGCACACCTCTTCACATCAAGATACAATCCCTTCATCCAAGAAACATATCTCTTCATTCAAGAGCCTTTACAAAGTGTCTAGATGCATTGAACCACTCAATGGGGCATTTGAATTACTTGGAGCCTTCTAGAACCTCTCAAAAACAGTTAATAACCGCCACAATTCATCTTAATTCATCTCTGGCACCCCTGACACTTGTTCTGATGCCCTTGGCTTCTGTGTACTGGATTTCCACGCTCTTCTCTGGATTCTAGCGTCTCTAGCACCATTTTGGCACCTTTTTTTCTATAAAATGGTGCCTCTGGCACTAGTATACTGAAAAACTATTTTTTGACTTCAAATTTCTTCATTTTTTCTCCTATTTGCTCCAAATGCCTAAAATTAATATACCTGCAACAAAACATGAAAATATCTTTCCTTAAAGTTCAATATCACCAAATTTAAACATATAATGTGTACATAAAATTGTACATTTTTTTGGTGTATCACGGATACATTCCTTAACTTTAACCATCCAACTAGAATTTGACTAATAACATCACCATTTATATCAGCATAACTTTAAGCAATAGACCTGAGAAGACCTCCATAATTTCCTGTTTGGGATCACTTTCTATTTTCTATTTTAATTTTTATTATAGTCTATTTTGTTTTTTATTTTTATTTTTGGAAAACTTTTTTGGTATTGTTATGATTTATGTTTTGTTAAAAATAAATCATATTTGGTTGGGTAATTTCTTTTTTTTAATGAAAAAATATACTTTTAAGAAAGTTTGTTAAACATAATTGACATTTACATATTTGCGGAATAAAAAGAAAGATGGATGTTCTGTTGACCTCGGTAAGTTCTGATCCCATCATAGCCGTCCGAACTGGATATAATTGTGACTCTATTGCAAGATTTTGGTCATGAAGGTGAGAGTTTTAGCCCAATAGGGAAGGAGACAGTGCCAGGGTAAAGCAAGTGAGGTGACATGAGCCCTAGAGAGGAAAGGGGTCGAAAGCAAGGGGTGGAATCAGGAGAATGGGATGCTATAGTGCTTACGGGCATAAGCTAACGTGAGGAGTGGAAGGGATCGGGTGTGAGCTTTGTGAAATGAATGCTAGGGCATTTTGATATCCACTAAGATGTAGACCGAAGGAGAATCCAATGCAGTCGCCACTATGACGGGAGGGTGACTGGAGTGCAAAAAAATTTATTTTCAAAATAGATAAAAATATGGTTTCTATGTTTTGGGTGTTTTAAAAGCAGTTGTGTTTGGTTTAAAAATAAAATCATGAAATAAAATAAAAAACAAAAAAATAAATACTATTTTTCTTTTTTTGTTTTTCTTTTCAACAAGAAAAAATCTGAAGCAAAATTTGATCCCAAACATCCCCTAATAAGTTTTTCATGAACTCTTTCCAACCTTATCTACAATAAGGATATCATCAAAGAAAGGAAAATCCTCCTGTAAATGTACAATAAGAGCATGCATAGCTAAATAAAAAAGATGTGTGCATAAAGTTGATCTCTGATATAATCCAACCGAAAAAGAAAAATACTTGGTCAATCCTTCTTTTCGAACATAAGTAAGAACTTTAGTATGTATATATTTAATGATTGAATTTAAGTCATATCATCACATTTCTTTTTTAGAGCTCTCCAAAGAAATGCACTTGATGCCTTATCATAAGATTTTGCTAAATCAATAAAATTTATATGTAGATCCTCTATACTCTCTTCATACTTCTCCATCAAACCTCTCAGTAAATTTGTATATTTCATATTAAACTTGTCTGCTATAATCCAAACTAATTATAAGAAATCTTTATATCTTGTCTTAGCCTATGTTCAATTACTCTCTCCCATAATTTTAGATTATGACATATTAACTTAAATCCTTTATAATTTGCACACTCTTGTGCATCTCTTTTATTCTTGAAAATGGTGACCAAAATACACTTCCTTCACTCCTCGGACTTCTTTTAATTTTTAAAATAATAATAAAAATTTTAGTAAGCCAACAAATTTCTAAATCTCTTAATTATTTCCACTTTTATTAGGATGCTATCATGTCCTACTGATTTACCACCATTGATTTTCTTTAAAACCTCATCAACTTCTTTTTTACCAATGCGATGGTAAAAATAAAGAGTTTTATTAATATTAAAATATCAAAATTACTAAAAGCGATTCTATTTTCAAAATTATCATTGAAAATTTTATCAAAATATCTTAACCCAATTTGAATATCATCTTAAAAGAAAAACACTTTTTGATTTTCATCTTAAATACTCTTTACTTAATTTAAATCTTCACTTTTATTTCATCATTTTATGGCTACTTCATACATATATCTTTCACCATCTTTAGTATATAATCAATTATAAGTTCACTAAAAGTAAAATTCTTAGCATGATAAATTATTGTCTTAAACTCTATGGTGGTACCTTATATTTCTTTTCTATTTTCTAAGTTTTTATATTTAATATAGTTTTTATAATAAAAGTTCTTATATTTTCTTTTCCTTGTAGATTTTTGTTCCACCATCAACTATTTTTATTTATAATTTTTTTTTTCCACTAGATTCTCCAAGTACATATTCTCCCACTTATTTTGATAGTGTTTCTTACTTTATCCCACATAGAATTAGTTTCTTCATGACTATCCTAAATTTTGAAATAATGAAGTTTAATCATAAAAAAAAATTTATTTGTGTCTTTTAGGCGCCTCCATCTAATTTTATGGCAATGATTTATTGTATTTTTTATCTTTCAACTCCTTATGTTAAAATTCAGAAGTAATAAGCGATATCGAGTACTTAATTTTTCAATTGGAATGACCTTAGACTTTTTACACTCTTGACAATATTGTTTTCTCATAAGTAACTAATCAATTACTCTTAGTTTATAAGATCCATTGGTATAAGTAATAATATGTTCATTTCTTTTCTTAAATAAATTATTAGCAAAAACAAAATTATAAGCTAAAGCAAAATATAATATCATTCTACCTTTTTCATTAGTCACTCCAAAACTATAACCACCATCTATATTTCTAAAATCTTCTACCATTCTACCAACATTCATTTAAATCTCCTCAAATTTTTTTTCTTAAAGAGGTCTCATTTGTGTATTAATTCTTCTAGTTCATTCCAAAATTTTAATTGAACCTATATCTAAACCTACTTGAGGAGTATAGAAACTTATAATATTAAAAAAAATTTGTATCAACAATAATTTTAAGGGTTATAATTCTATCTCTAATTCTTTTAATTTTATAGAATTTTCTTTCAAACTCTTAACTATAATTACACCTATAAACTTTCTAGTGTGATCCTACCTAAATACCAAAGTTTAAAACCTAAGTAATTAATCACCTTAGCCTTTTTGGCTACTCATTTAGTTTCTTGAATCCCTACAACATTTATTTTTATATGAACCATAATATGTAGTTATTAATTTAATTTATATGTGAGAGTCCCAATATGCTAAGTCCTTATTCTAATATTAATTTCACAAAATAACTTCTTTGCTTGCATCCATGCATAATATGGAAACCCTTATTTACCACTACACCCAGACATCAGTGTAGCGATTCATATAGACTTTTCATTGTATTCAGGTTATATAACACGTTGCTTCCAAAGGACACTATAAAATTTACACAATAAATTAAAGGATTTATCTCGTGATTGTTTTGATAAAAAGTTTAGGTTGACTATCGACTACTTAACACAACCCTCCACTTTTCACATCAAGGGCTTGAGACATTGCATTTACTATTTTTAATAATATAAACTCTTATTTTGTATATAAATACCACACACAATAATTTTTTATAATCCTTGTTTAACATGGTGATTTATGTCTCTTTGTTTTATTACAAATTTTTTATAATTTGTTACTAATTGTTGTTTTTATGCTAGAACCTTCCATTTTTTGCTACCATTAAATAAAAATCTCCTTATGGCAAATTTAAAGAAACATAGCTTGATTTCTCAGTTGACTTTAGTTGTCAAGCTAGTGATAAACAATAAGTAGTAGTTAAAAAGAGTAGTTTAGATTCGAGGGTTATTAACTCTAATAGCTATTATTGGATATCCTTATCTCTCAGTTCCAAAACACTATGTTGATTGCCTTTTTGTCGTTGAAAAGAGATATTTGATTTAATGTAATATATATTAAGTTTTAGAAAGTAATATTTTAATTTTGAAAATACGATACCGAACTGATCTCATATAATCAATATTTTAAATAAATGAACACAACCAGTGCAAATGATGCATCTATCCCAAAAAATATACACATTACTTACTGATGAGGCTCAGTTAAATAAATTAAAAAATTTTTGACATCCATTTTAGATATCAAAATCATTTATGTTGACAGAAAAATTTCTCCTATCTAATACGAAAGATTAGATAAGGTTTATTTTAGGCCGGGTTCTTAAAGATTCCTAAAAGGGCAAACCCCTATAGTTAATTACATCTTAAATGATCGATGTAATCTAAGAAAACTCTCAATTTACATTAAAAAATATTTTCTTCAAGAATTTTAAAGGATAGGACTTTTCAAAGGTCAGACAAATGAGTGTCAAATGGGAAAGACCCAAATTTGGAAAAAAAACTAGGGGTTGCCATAGATCCTGAGGAGAACCTCAATGATTTCCCAAGCTATTCTATGATTTGACTTTAATTTTTAGAAGAAAATTATTAAATGTTTCATCCTATCAGCTATTATTATTTAAGGCTTACATTTGCACGACACAATCATACAAATAGCCTGGAAGATAGGAGGATTTATGTCATAACGAACGATAACCTCAGAATCTTAAAACGAGTTAGGGCTTAAATTGCACAACATGATTGTGCAAAGGCCTAAAGATAAGGTGAGGATTTATGTTTCCCTAGGCAAACTACCTCGAAATCCTATGACTTGTTGTTTATTTCCAAAGAAGAGATTATTTTTGTTGATCTACTTGTGGTTGTAGGATGCTACCCTCGAAGTTAGCTCCAAGCTCCTCAGTGAAATAGCAGTCCTAAAGTCTAGGTTTAACAGATTTAAATAATAAGTTTGTTCAATCAATATGAGGGGGTTAAAGTTGATTAGAGCAACACCGGTTAGAATCCCACAGTTTCCTCATTCTGGTACCACCATTTTCTTTTGATTTTACATAACTTAAACGAGTTGTTAAGCTCATTTAATTTGGGGAGATCTCTTTAACAATCGTGTGTTAACTCATTCAAGGGACTCTTGTAAATTCAAAAGGACATATTATGAAGTTATGTTATTTTGTTGTTTTAAAAAATGTTGTTTTAATTTTGAAAAATTTGTTTTGTTTTGATATTGCATGTAAATTTATTTTAAATTCACAAAGTAAAGTAAGAAAATACAAGTAAGAAAGTGTTGTAAAGTAAACAAAATGGTAGTAGAAAAATGAAAATGCATACTTGTCATCTTCTCACACTCCCGCAGAAAGATTAGATTTGTAGTATATATAATTTTGTAGGAATTTAAATTGCAAGAAAGAAAACAGGGTAGAAGGTTCAAGTTACCCCTATTAAGTTTTGGGTCATAACTTGATAGATCCTTAAAGGTTTTAATGGTTGATTTTCTTAAAAAAAGAATAATGAGTTCAATTGTTTTTCAAAGTATCCGAAGGATTTTAAAATTTTTGGGGCATAACCCAGAACAACTTTTAAAGTTCTTCGAAACATTACGAGTTCATTTGAACTTATTATTTTGTTCAATTAATCGTCCAAATTTGCATTGAGTTTCAATGAATTAATACACCCTATGGTGAGTGTACCTTGATACTTCAATTACCCTTATAAAAAGGGTAATCAAACAGTCACTTAATGTTTTATTTAAAAGTTATGTGAGTGAATGCCCAGAAGGACAGACTCAGAGTCATTAAGGATTTTTACACTCCAAAAAAAATCAGGCTCGTAGTGTTTTCAGAATGTTCATGATCAACTATAATATCTTTTCTAAACCTCATTAAACAATCTTAGATTAAGCCTAGTTCGCTATTAAGCCCTTGAAATTTCATGGGTAAGTTCGTAAATTTTAGGAATGTTAAATCAAAAGAAATCCAAATCTCATCAAAAGGTCATACTATCATCTAATCACCAATTTAAGGGCTTCAAATAAATGAATTATTATCTTCCTAACTCAAGCCCACTACTTTAGTTTCATCGAACTAATTTAACCGAAATACAAAACAATTAACAAAATTACAATTCTACCCTTATCATGAAAAGGTGGCAAATTGGTTTTTACCTCTTAACCCATTATATTTTAAACATTCAAAAATGTTCACTATGATCAAAATTACTCATTTACTCTTTGTTAAATCCTAAATTTCAATTAGGGCATCAAAATCCAAAATTACCATTTTGCCCCTAGGCTCTCTACTTCATAACTTATGAAATATAACTCAAATGACTTTGAAATTTTTATGGTACCGCAGTCATGGGTCAATTAAAATATCAGAGAAGAAAATGTGATTCTTCTAATTTTTATTTAATTTATATAATTATTCTTTACTCTGAAAATAAGTTTTTCAATTTTAATTTATTTAGTTAATATAAGTAAAGTTTTAATATTATTTTTGTAAAAAGGTTCCCCTTGGTTAGAAGACCACTTGGACAAAAATTTCATAATTTTTAAAATTACAATTTAATTATTATAATTATTTTTTAATTTTAGTGATTAACTAAATAAAAATAAAATTTAATTTTAAAAATTACTTTTTATATTTTTCTTGAATCTCCCTAAGTTTAGAGAACTTAGAAAAAAAAACTTTTCTTTTTTATGACTCTTATTTTATTTATTATAATTATTTTAAAGGAAAATTAAGGAAAATGCATTTTTGGCATTTAAAAATACATAACTAAATCAAGAAAATTAAGAAAAAAATTTTAAAGGGTCACAAGTGATCAGGGAACATTTAAGAGCAATTTGGTACATTTTCATATTTTAGAACCCTTGATTATTTTTAAGTATTTTTAATTCAAAAAGTAACTAAAAAATGACATAATTATTTTAAATTAAATTTTATTTTTCCTAAGTGTCTTTGATTACAATAAACTCAAAAAAAATACTTTTCATAATTTTATTAATTATAGTTTATTTATTATAATTATTTTAATGTTAAAAAGCCATTTTACTTAGAAAATAATCTTTAGTGATCAAACTATTTCAAATGAATTTCAAATTTTTATAATGAGATAATAATCATTATTTATAGTGTGAAACCATGTTGGTCGCAAAATTAGAATTTATCGGTCGCCGGAATAGATATTATATATATATAATTTTTAAAAAGTAATAATTATAATTTTGAAAATACAAGATCGAACCGATCTCATATCCTCAGTAGTTTAAATAAACGAGCCTAATATCACAAGTTATGCATCCATCCCAAAGAATAGATACACTACTCACTAGTAAGACATGATTAAATAAACTAAAGAATTTATGACATATGCTTAAGTCTGTGAAAAAAGTATTTTTTATGTTGACCAAAAAATCCCCATATTTAATACAAAAAATTAAATAGGGATTATATTAAGCTTGGTTCTTAAAAGTTTCTTATAAAATCAAGCGCTTATAGTAATTACATCTTAGATAATCGAAGTCACCTAAGAAAACTCTCGATTAAAATCAGAGAATATCGTCTTCAAGGAATTCAAAGGGATATGACTTTTCAAAAGGTCGGACAAAGAGGTGTGAAAGGGGAATGCCTCAAATTTGGAACATTTTAAATTTGGAACATTTTTATTGGAACATTTTTATGGAATCTAAAGGAAGAGGAACTATGGGATGTCATGGATCCTAAGGAGAAACTCGGTGACTTCCCAAACTATCCCATGTTTCGGCTTCAATTTTGAGAAGAATATTTATTTAAGTGTTACATCTTGCCAATTTTATTAATTAAGGCTTACATTTATGTGAGACGGTCGCACAAACAGCCTTAAAGATGTGAGGATTTAGGTCATGTCAAACGATAACCTCGTAATCCTAAAGCGAGTTAGGGCTTATATTACACAACATGATTGTGCAAAGGCCTAAAGATGTGTTGAGGATTTATGTCAAACTAGGCAGACAACCTAGAAATCCTTTGGCTTATTGTTTAATTCTAAGGAATGATGTGCTGTTGTAGATCCTCATGCTATTGTAGAAGGTTGTCCACAAAGTTAGCTTCAGGCTCCTCCGTGAAGTAGCCATCCTAAGGTCTAAGGTTTAACGGTTTAAATGATAAATTAAAAGTTCAATCATTATAAGGGGGATTAAAGTTGATCAGAGCAACACTGGTTAGGATCCCACGGTTCCCTCATTCCGGTATCACTATTTTCTTTTGAATTTACTTAGCTTAAAAGAGTTGTAAAACTCATTTAAGCCTGGGAGATCTAGTTAGCAACCGTGGGTTACCTCTTCCAAGGGACTCCCATTAATTCAAAAGGACTTTTTATGTTTAACAACATTTCAAAAGATTTATGGTTACTTTTGAAATAATTTCTTTTAGAATTTTGAAAATGTTGATTAATTTTTAAAAATGGTTTTTTTTTTGCAAGTAAAGTAAAGTGCACAACCAGGAAACTATAATATTTTGTAGCAAAAGTGAATTGCAGAAAGTAAAATGACAGAAATTAAATAACACTGTAAAAGCATACCTGTCATCTTCTTGGTATTTTTGTTGAAACGTTTGAACTTGCAACATGTATAAAATTTTGTAGAAATTTAAATAAATCAGAAGAGTAGATGAAGGTGCACTTAATAAACCCCCAAACCATGACTCAGTGAGTCTAGAAAGATCTTAGTGGATGATTTTCTAGAACAAAAAGTAGCGAGTTCAATTTGTGCTTCAAAATATCCAACAGATTCCAAAGTGTTCATGAAATGACCTTGAAGCGCTTTAAAGATCTCTTGAAACATCTTGAGTTTGTTTTGAACTTGTTATGTTGTTTTTTTAATCATCCCGATGTCTAACTAAAATTGCCCAATTACTCGGTGAACCTTGAATTTCAATTATCTCAAGGATAGAGTATTCAACTAATTAGTTGATATTTCACTTAAGAGTTATGTAGGTGGATGCCCTTAATGCAAGTTTAAGTCATTAAAAATTTTGTACCCACTACTAATGTTGGGCTTGCAGTGTTTAGAGGTGTTTACCATCAATCATGTTACCTTTTCTAAATCTTATAAAATAAGTTTAAATATCAAGCCTAGATCACTACCAAGCCTTATAACAATCTCAATGGGAGAATTTGTCATTATTAAAATTTTAACTTATGTGATATGTATTCTTATTGAAAGATCACATTATCCTTAATTGTGGGCTTAAAATAAGTTAATTATCATCTTCCTAACCTAAGCTTATCATGTTATAAATCATTTGAGTTTGATTAACTTCTAAATCCCGATAATTTAAAAAATTACAATTCTACTCTTATCATGGAAAGGTGACAAGTTGGTTTCTACCTTTCATCCCATTGTGTTTCAATCATCAAAAAGTATTTATTAAGATCAAAGTTACCTATTTTTCCTTTTGCTTAATCCTAAATTTTGTTCAAGGTACTAAAATTTAAAATTACCATTTTGCCCTTGGGGCTTTCCACTTCATAACTCATTAACCACAATTCAAACAACTTTGAAATTCTTACAGTACCCTATTCATGGGTTAATTGAAACATTAGAGGAGAAAATGTGGGTTTTCAAAATTTTAATTAATTTAAATAATTATTTTAACTTAGATGATGGAATTTTTTATATTAATTCTTTTAATAAATTGAAATAAAGTTTTTTATTTATGAAAACATTATTAGAGGTTCGCCTAGGTCAGAGAAACATTTAGGCAAAATTTAATGATTTTTTCAAATTTAATTTTAAATATTGCAATTATTTGCTTAAGGACTTAAGTAAATAATTTTAAACATTACAAAATTAAATGTTTTAAACACAAAAAATATTTTTTATATTTTTATTAAATCTCTCTGAGTCTAGAGAACACAGAGAAATAAATATCATATTTTAGTGATTTTAAATTTATTTATTATAATTATTTTAATGGGAATATAAGGAAAATACATTTTTAGGCCTTTTAAAATTTCTTTTTAACATAGAAAAATTGGAAAAAATCGTTTAATGAGTCACAAGTGACCGGGAAACAATTAGAAACATTTTTAACCATTTTTGTATATCTAAAATTTTTAGTTATTTTTAATTATTTTTAATTTGAAATATAGCTAAGAAAAGAAGTATTTTCTCAAAAATAATTTTTATTTTTCTTAAGTGCTCCTGATCACAAGGAACTCAGAAAATAACTTTTCATAGTTTTCCTTAGAGTATTTAATTTAATATAATTATTTTTGTACAAAAATGTAATTTCTCTTATTAATCTAGTTTAGTACTTAAATTCAATCAAATAAATTTTAAATTTTTACAATGAGTCAACATGATATTTTTACACAATGTGAAGTTAATTTTATTAATTTTTAATTAATATTTAATTTAAATAAATTAATAAAAGTGATAAACATTTAATTAACTATAGAAATGTATAAAATTATCCAAACCATTCTGATAAAAACCATCATAATATTTTTCCTAAGTTCCTCTGACCATAGGGAACCTACTAAAAATTATCTCATAATTTTCCAAGTGGTATTTTAATTTATATAATTAATTTAATCTAAATTGGACATCCACGCTTGAAAATTATGGATACAAACACAGAGATGCCCTCCACCTTGAAAAAAATCAAGGAACATCTCCACTGTCTTGAGGAACAAACCCTCAAAGTTTCAAGCCATGGTGAACCTTATTTAATCATAATAAATTAAAATATCACAGAGACAATTTAATTAATTAAAATTCAAAGGCTCAACAAATAATTTTTATTTTTAGTCCACATTATTTTCATATGTTCACTGAGCAAGAGAGTAATTTTATTTTATTTTTATGATTTTTTTATGTAAAGATATAGATTTTTAAAGATCTGGCATTTAAATAAATCAGAAAAAGACCCTTTTTATCTACTTATCCAGCTCATTCTACAACGGCTCCAAAAAGCCATGCGGCGCTCCACCATTTGACGCCGTCTTCTAACTCAGCTGTTACACGTCCTGCCGTTACATTCCATCCGTTCATCCGACGCAATCCAAAGTGTCCATTTGATACACACACGATCGGACGACATCCGTTCATCATTCTGAACTGACGCAACCCTTAATCCGTCCACATTAAAACATTAAGATGTAGGCTAGACTCAACCAAATCACTTCAGGTTTGTTCCTACACCTTCATCTACTCAAGACGAGCATATCTATACGACTTAAATAGTATGAAATACAATATGTACGCATGGAGAATCAAAGTAAGCTCGAATTGGGGTGAGAGTTCAATACCTTTGTCTGAGAGGTGTAGCCTCAATCAGATGGTTACAGAAGCTTCAAAGGAGTCCAATGAACCTTCAGATGAGCTCCTGTGCTATGGTGAAATGTCTAGCTAAAATTTCAACAACGTTGGCTTTCAGGTGTTGGTCTAGAGCTTGGTTAGAGACTCTCTGTGATGGGGATTTTGTGGGGGATTAAGTCCTTTTACTCTCGGGATGGTGTGTGCACAATTAATTGAATTTTGGTGGACTGTGGAGGTGTGCTGAAATATTTCCTATTCCTACAAGAAATTGGCTTGAGAAATTAGATCAAGACAGTGGATTTGGTTGGCTGGAAACAGTGGGCTTGCACTCAGGGAGGTTTAGAGAAGCTCTAGTGAGATTTTGGCAGAGTTTCCCTTAGGTTTTAGGCTCTCTCTCCTTCGGCTGTGAAGGGTTCCATTTATAGCCAGAGCTGTCTGGTGGAGCTCAAGGGGGTTTGATGGGCGCAATTGAAAGTTGAGTTAGAGAGAAGAAAAACTTCAATGGCCCATGGGGTTTAGCCAACTCAGGTAATTTCAATTTTTGGTTTTTTCCACTTGGGGTTCTCTTGGGCTGGCTGTCTCCGGCAGTTGTGGTGGTGGTTGGTCATGGTTAAGTTACCTCTGGGCTCAAGGAGGCCAGAGGGTGGCTAATGATGGTTAACCCCACTTGACTAGTGATGATGGCCAAGATATTTTGGTTTAGGCAAAAAAAGGAGGAGTTCCATTAAATTAAGGGACCATTGGTTAGTAGCTCATATAGAGTCGGCTAGGCGGGTCTAGCTTGGTCATTAGAGTCCAAATGGTGGTTGTAGTGGCTTCGGTTTGGTCAACTTTGGTGCATGGGTTCAATTTTGGGCATTTTGGCTTGATGTTGGGTTTAGGTTGGGCTATTCATGACATTGAACTCAATTTATTGGTCAAAATGGTGTAGATGATTGTCACAAGGAGTTTAGAGAAAGTTTGGAGTGATTCTAAATTGATTTGGAAGTTCAATTTGAAGGATTTTGGCTCATGGTCTATTTTAAGGAAGTTGGGTTAGACTTGGGTTTGAGTTGGGCTAGAGTTTGGCTATGGCCCATTTGATGTTTCAATTTTATGTGGGTGATTTTTAAGAAGATTTTTGGATACCAATTGGATGGAAATTTTGGGATTATGGAGTTTAATTTGGTGGAATTTGGGGATATGGCTAATTTGGGGCAAAATTTTGGGTTTGTGTCCAGGTTGATTTAGAGTGGAATTGGGTGTTTACCAATGCCAATTGAAGGTTCAATTTAATTTAAGAAAGTGTTTTAAAGAGTTTATGATTCAAAATTGATGCAATTGGATAGATTTGGGGGTTCAATTAAGTGGGAATTCGACTTAGGGCTAAATTTGAGATTTTGAGGTTAAGATTGAAATTGTGCTTGAAATTTGGTTTAATTGAGCTTGGATTTGGTCTAAATCAACATTAAGGATAATGAATTTGAGTTTATAATTGAAATTATGAAATATTGGGCTCAAATGGGTGGACATTGGGGGTGAATTAGGGTAATTGGGCCTGTAAAGGCAATTTGGGCTTTTAGTCAAAATAGGTCAAATTGGTAAAATTGGGCTCAATGGAATGATTAAAATTGATTTTGAGTACATTTAAAATGGTTTTTAAGACTTAAGGACAATTTAGGTCATCTGGGGTATATTTTTAATTTTGGCAAAATGGGGGGTATTTTGGTAATTTTGAAATTTTTGGGGTGTTTTGGACAATTTCAGTGTTTTTAAAGGGTTTGAGATGATTTTTTAACAAATTTGGTTATTTTGGTAAAATTTGGGGTGTCAAAAACCCTAATGGTGCTGTGGACTCATAGAATTCTCTACTTTGGGTCATCCATGAACTGGTCTTAGCTAAGCCTTAGGCTAGAGTTAATGGCCTAGGGGACCATCTACATGAGTCTCTTAAAGGTTAAGGGATCAAAGTTAAGTATGTTTGGGTTTAAGGTTGTTAGTGGAAGTGTAATGTGCAAGTGTGTGTGTGAAACTGACCAAGACCACACCACGCAGGGTTAACCCTAAGGCCAAGTAATCTTATGGGGACTCCCATTGAGCTCCCCCATATTGGCCCCACCAACTAAGTGCTAAAGGTTAGGACCAATATGTGGAACTTCAATTTGAGCAAAGAAGAATTTAGAGTTTTAAATGGTGAGGGTTTCTTTCTAGTCCTCCAAGAATGGTCAACAGGAAAGTCCTATGGCTAGACCCTATGCTACTAAGAAGGAAAGACTAGACCTCAACCAAAAGTGAGGTCAATAAACCAATAGGGGTGGTGTGTCAGGTCAGCAAACCACACGTATTGGCATTGACTAAAGAGATCAACAAAACCAACATGACTGTCTGAGTCAACACACTCAAAACAGAACAAAAAATAGTAGAAGGTTTTCGCTGGGGAGTTAAAAAGGACTCCCACTGGGGAAAAAGGAAGGGGATTCCGTAATTAATCATCAGTAAAACTGACAGTCACGACAAAGCTTCAATTTCAAATTTGACATTAGAAAACTTCAATTTCAATTTCAAATTTAGATTTTGAGTTCGTGAAAATTTTAATTTCAGAAGGCAGAAATATGTGAAGAGATCGGATTGAGGTGAAATGCACAAGGACTCACATCCAACTCAAGAGGTGACCAAAGCGTGGAGAAGTGAGAGTAAGATGCTTTACTACTTGTAAGGTGGTCTCATACCTATCTCAAATTTGAGTAGAGAATCGCCTTCCTAACTCCATTTAAGGTTGCCTTATACCGATCTCGAAAGATGAGAATAAGATGCCTTACTTCATTTAAGGTGGTCTTATACCTATCTTGAAGATTCGTGAAGAGAATTGGATACCTTAATCCATTTAAGGTGGCCTTTGTCCGATCTTGAAAGATGAGAATAGGATGCCTTACTCCTTTTAAGCTGGTTTTATACCTATCTCGAAGATTTCTGTAGATAATCGACTGCCTTACTCCATTTAAGGCGGACTTATACTGATCTCAAAAGATGAGAATGTGATGCCTTACTCCATTTAAGGTGGCCTTATAACTATCTCCAAGATTCTTATAGAGAATTGGATGCCTTACTCCATTTAAGGTGGCCTTAGATCGATCTCGAAGAATGAGAATAGGATGCCTTACTCCATTTAAGGTGTCCTTATACGTATCTGAAAGATTTGTGTAGAGAATCAAATGTCTTACTCCATTTAAGGTGGTCTTATACCTATCTTGAATATTTGTGTAGAGAATTGGATGCCTTACTCGAATTAAGTGGTCTTATACCAATCTGGAAGGATTAGAATAGGATGACTCACTCCATTTAAGGTGGTCTTATACCTATCTCAAAGATTTGTGTAGAGAATCGACTGCCTTACTCCATTTAAGGTGGTCTTATTCGAAGGATGATATAGAATGTCTTGCTCCATTTAAGGTGGTCTTATACCTATCTTGAAGATTTTTGTAGAGAATCAGATGCCTTACTCCATTTAAGGTGGCCTTAGAATGATCTCAAAAAATGAGAATATGATGCTTTAATCCATTTAAGGTGGCCTTATATGTATCTCAAAGATTTATGTAGAGAATTGAATGCCTTACTCCATTTAAGGTTGCCTTATATCGATCTCAAAAGATGAAAATAAGATTACTTACTCCATTTAAGGTGGTATTATACCTATATTGAAGATTTGTATAGAGAATTGGATGTCTTACTCCATTTAAGGTGGTCTTTTACCGATCTCAAATGATGAGAATAGGATGCCTTCCTTCAATTAAGGTGGCCTTATAATTATCTCAAAAATTTGTGTAGAAAATCGAATGGCTTACTCCATTTAATGTGGTCATATACCAATCTCAAATGATGAGAATAGAATGCCTTACTCCATTTAAGGTGGTATTATACCTATCTCAAAGATTCGTTTGAAAAATTACGATAGGAAGGGCTCAAGTGCTGAGATTTCATAAGGAGTGTGACACTCCATGGAGGTTGTGACAAATTCGTGCAAACAAAGAAACTTGTGCTGCGAAAATGGAGAGTGAGAAACCTTGAACTCGAGAGGAACAAACTCATTAAATTCATCATTTTTCTTGTTGTCTTTATCACATTTTATTATAAAGTTATATTTTTCAAAATTTAATTTTCATTGATTGATTCTTTTAAAAATTTTATTTAAATTTTATTATCAGATTTTTGTTGTATTATTCTTTATTCATTATAATTTAGAACCAACGTATGGTTCTGCAGCTCTTTATCAATTGCACAAAATGGACAATTTAACAAATACACTAAAATCTGAAACATTTACTTCAAATATGTGTTTCAAACTGAAAGATGCTAAAGATGTCAAAAGATAACATGTTGAATACATTCTAAAACATCAAATTCTAAGTACATATCAGATATTGAATACATCTGAAACATTTCTTATCACATTTGCCATATCCTGATGCGGTACAAGAGGTGACAAGAAGCATCTATCTGTTCTTTGTGGCGAGCTCATGATCAAGCTAACCTTCTAATTCGTGCTTCAGAACAAGAATATCTTTTGCATGCACTTAGAGGTACAACTATCTCATAGCTCGTATGCGCGCAACTCTTCCAATTCTATGTTCAGATGGAATCCATGTAGTATCTTGCTATCATCCATTATTCTTAGTGTTCCAGAAACTCTGTAGTGTCGCACTATTGGGATGTAGTGCTTTGCTAGGTCTGCTCAGTTTCCTTTCAAAATCAAAACCAAACCAACTGGCAGCGGAATCTCAACTGATCCTCAGAATTCTCCATGGCCAACAACATCAATTTATTTCTCAAGTAGAATATTACTCCTACTCTTGAAGGACACCTTGCAGAAGGTACTAAAAAAATCATGGCGATCAATATGTGGAGGAATGTAGTCTCCTTCATTATAAATGTTGATTATGAAGCTATTCAAGATGCAGTCTGCTGATAGTATACTCCACCCAACCATTCTTTTGATCATCCTTTTTATCTCGGAAGGCATAGGATCCACCTTTTCATATCTTAGGATACTCAAGGGGTTCCCTAGCTTATCCTTTACAAAGTTGTAGTAGCAACCACATTGAATTGTAATTCTTCCCTTGTCCCTCATTCAGTTTTGGGGCTTTAAGTAAGTCTTTTTCATTAACAGACTGACTCGGCCTCTATCCCTCAAGTTAAATACGCAATAGATGATCCTCCTCTCATCATTTTTGGAGAAAATGCCTATATGCAGTTCCAGACCTTCCAAGATGTTGACAAAATTTCCTTGAATTTTTTCATAAAATTCAAATTCTCTCTTCTTGACTCTATTCATTCTTTCTAATTCTATCATAGGAATCCTTTGCAATTGTCGGGTCTGCTCCCTCATTTCAATATCCGTAGGAAACCAGGTTTAACTAGGTTTTGTATACAACAGGATAGATGGCTCAGAATCCAGGTGCGCGACCTCCTGACACCCTGTGTTAGTAGCTGTATACTCTTTAAAGGTACAATAATGCTCCAGATGGAGGACATTACATCCTGGGCACTCCACCAATTCCCCTACTATTGATTCCTGTCTTGGAATTTCAATGTTGCACATTGGGCAACCCTTACAAAGCTCATTTGGAATTTCTAGCAGTGTCTAATCTATGACAAACTCTAACTCATCTTCGGTGACGGGGGGACTGGAGGAAGTTTTCCTCATTCATGGGTCATAAATTTTTCCCTCAGGAATTGGGGTAAGTGTTGCTTGTGCTTCTTTCATACTTCTTTTCCCCTGCCGTAAAAAAGCTCTATGCTTGCAGTGGATGGCGTTGCGACGATGTGTCCTCCTAAGAGATGCATCTAACACACTCTTTCTTCATTGGCGTTGACTAAATTTCCTCTCAGTACAGTGATCATGGACTGTAAGAAATTGGTCCCTTCCATTGGATGTTGTTGTGACACTGCTTTCTTCCTCTTCAGTGAGGAGTCTTCTTTGGTACCAATTCCGAGCAGTGATGAAAATCATTCTGTCTTCCGATGGCTGACTATGCTCATCAGGGGCTTTTGTAGTCTACGTTGACCTGACCAAAGTCTAAGTCAAAGTCTACGATGTTACCCTAGGCTGCCCCTTCTTCATTCAATGCAAGATTCAAGCCGTCTCTAAAAGCGAAAATCAGCTTTTCCCCCGACATCTTTCTATACAAGACAAAAAAACATCAATGCAGTGAAGTTCAGCATGAACAAGAACAATAATAAGTTATTTATTAAACAATTTTTTTAATTTAAACAAATACGAGTCTTTAATTAATTTAATTTAATTTAATGTACCTTTAAAATTAAAAAAGAAGGAAATTAAAATGAGCAAATTCAATTTTTTTTATTTTATTGAAGTTAATTTTATTACAAGACTTTGGACCAAGTTTCAAACGTTGCACAAATAAACATCCCAAGAAACAACAAAAATTTTAAAGATTCATTTCAAGCAATGTCTTGTCGTGTAGTATATCTTCAAATATCAACCATTAACTGGTAACATAGGTCTTTCGCCTTGGAAATCCACCAGCTGGTAAGATCCTCTTGATTAGACCTTCTCTATGACAAATGTCCTTCCCAAGTTGGTTTGAACTTTCCACCAATCTTGTGATGTGCAAGAATAGGTATTTTTAGAATGAGTATGAGGAAACCAGCTTTGAATGCCTTCGGGCAGATGGCTGCAAATTTCTAAATGCTCGGTTTCTAATTTAACTTTTATATCTTCTTTTTTTTGTAGTTATGAACGCATGTATACGCATTTGTCAAGTAATACAGGGCTCTAGTGGAGTCCTGGTTATTGATCCCACAAGGAATACAACGGAACTTTAAAATGCAAAACATAGTACAGAAAGCCAATATCCAATTCACAATGCGTATACTGAAAATATTAAAGTCACTAATAGTATAAAGACGATTAAGTATTCAAGTTGATTAAAGTACTAACTAAGCTTCTAAGCAAGTTATCTAATGTCAAACTAAGTTTTTGTGTTGCAAGTTTCAAATATGAAGAAGACGTCCTCCCCCTTACAATGATGTTGTGGTGAGTGAAAGATAAAGATTAGTAGGATATTGTGTTGTGCCAAATAAAAGTATTCTTATTCTTTACCCTCTTCCAAGTACTATAAAGAACATTGGCTAATCCTAGGTTTATCTCCTAAATCAATATCTAGGCTAGGAGGATACTGGCTGTCACTCCAGAGCTCCCACTATCCTTCCGCTGAAGGCTAGCTCTTGCTTTAGTTTACAAACACTAGGAGCAAATTGGGGATTTTAGTCTGTCACTCTAAAATCTTCAATTATATGCCCAATAAAATATATTTTCCTATTTATTTGCATTCAACCCCCTTGAACTTTACCATCCATGAGATTTGAATGTGATCTTCATTATTGTTGTAGAATACATAGCCCTTTTAGATCATATGATTCATAAAAAATCTTAACAATTCAATTGGCCAGATCAAAAAGTAAATGAAGCACTACGTGTAAAACCAACACAACATTTAGGCATAAATTTGACACAACCAATCTAAATCATCACATCACCACATCTCATTGTAAGGAAAAAGACAAAGAAATCTACTTAGAACTCATGAGGAAGATATGAGAAAAAAAGAATTTTATATTTAAAAGCAATGTCATACAACCATAAGAAGTAAATACAACTTATCTCAAGTTCTTTCCAAAGCAAATCCCTTGAAGTTCCTTTGAATTCTCTTCTCTTTTTACAACTCCACACAATTCCTTCCTTAGATTAATAAGGGAGAAGAAATCTCTCACTTTACTTCTCCTCCAACACTCCTTAGAGAGGAATCCAACACAAACCCCAACTCTCACACTCTTCAAACAAGATGAAACACTCTCCCCTATATTCACACCACCGAATTCAGGCACCAAAAGCAGTTTAAATTCATTTAGAATGAATTCCTCAAGAGATTTCCCAAGCAAGCCTTCAAAATTCGTCCAAATACATTAAATTTGGGCATAAGTCGGCTTCGGGCACTGCCGACGCTGGATAGGGTGCCGCTGGAGCTCAATTATTCAAATCATCCCATACTCTCTGGAACTGGGCACCGCCGATGCCCATTCTGGCATCGTCGGCTCCAGTAGGCAGTTTTGGCCACTTTGTCTCTTTTTGCTCCAAACTCATTCCTTTTTTGCTTCCTTTGGCTTCAAACTCCTAAAATCATCATACCTGTAATAAAACATGAAAAATATCTTCCTTTAAAGTGCAATATCACCAAAAATGAGTAAAAATACAAAAATGAGTAAAAATAGCAATATCACCAAAAATGAGTAAAAATACATATAAGAAATCTAACATATTTTTGGTCCCCTAAAATCCCTCAAACTTAACTAGTACTTGTCCTCGAGTAATTCTTCTACTACATAAAATTATGGTTCATGATAGAGAAATTCACTTTAAAGATATCAGAATTTTTTATTTAAATGAATATAATATCAAGACTTTTAGAAAGATTAATATTAATTCAGATCAAAATTATAGGGGCAAGATTATCTAGTCATCAAGTCTAGGAGTTCTAGTCTCATATTTATTTCAAGAATAACTATAAATTGTCACAATAAGAGCATGTGGAAGACTAATATGAAAAAGAAATCCATGAGAAATCGATTAGTAAGGATGCTAATACTTTAAATATAAGTTCAAAAATGTAATGAACGTCTTTCTTTTAAGTTGATTCCAGTGAAGCCAATTTTTTATTACACATCTCCTCAAGCTTCTCCTCACTTATACTTTCTTTTTATTTTTTATATCTGGATTGTTTTTCAGTCCTTTTCTTCTTCTTTTCTCTCTTTTTTTCCTTTGGGATTGTTTTTTAGTCCTTTTTAATTTCAAGTAGAGGTTAAAATTACAAAAGAAATCTAACCTTTTGTAGTGGGCTTTTGATCATTCTGAAGCTGTGCAGGTATTCATCACAAATTTGAACTAGCAGGCCTGAAACAGTTAGAAGCTTTTCTATACATAATATATTAGAGATTTGTAGGGTAATGAAAAATTTAGAACATAAACTTTAAACATCTACTACACATATATAACTACTCAATTTAAAAAAAAAAAAACAACCTAACACACATCCATTAATTACAACCACATCACAATTTAAGTACAATACAATCATAAAAGAAAACAAAATATAAATACATATGATCATTGATCCAACATAAACTACAAACACTACAAATACAACAAAAAAACACAACAAACTACCACTCATCACAACAAACTACCACAAATACAACAAACTACCACTCATCATCACCTCTAGCATCCTCTGGGTTATCAGTTGGCTGGTACGGAGTATAGCGGGGACAAGTAGGAAAGATCATGCTAGAGTCTCCCCTCATGAATCTAACCCGAGCATCATGAAAAGCTATATCGTACTAGACTCTCCTTCTGGAGTACTCATCATTGGCCCTCATTCCTTGGCCTCATTTCTTGCTTCTATTCCAGTGATCCGATTGTGTAACCTCTCGATGTCACCTTGTTGAATCATCAATTGTTTCATAACATTAGAAAGAGTATATGTCCTGAAAGTAGAAGAAATATCATGGCTAGCAGATGGGGCAGAATGGTCATCACCACTCTTACTCCCTTATCTCTATCCCACATGAGCTTGATAAGTCTTAATGTTGGCTTTGCTAATAGGCTTCAAAGGATGGACCCATTCTTCACTGTGATCAAGCTCAACTCTTGATAGTACACATAATGTGTGAATTAGAGCAGGATGTCCTAATCCTCTTGTAGTCTATCTCTTCACAATAGTCTAAAAACTCTTATAAATAATAACCCCAATGTTAATTATCCTTGAATTTTGAATACAAAAATTCAAGATGGCTCTAGCTCGAGTAACTTCACTGTGATGATAAGTAGGCAGTAGTTTTGGATAAATAAAGTAATGTCAAGCCTTAGATGCAACATTCAACATAGAAGCAAGAAAATTTATCCTTTGCCTTTGCTTAATTTTCCACTCTCCTTTCCCATCAGTAAGAAAGGCAATAACTTCATCCAAGTCAGAATCCATAATACCAAATGATGTATACTCACAAAAACTAGGATTCCTCAACTGATAAAATTCATTAATTCGGTCCGAGGTAAATTTTATCATTTTACCTCAAACATACACCTGATCTCCTGTAGTCCACAACATATTTGCATAATATTCCCGGACTATTCCCAAGATTGCATCAGCAGCAAAAAAACAAAATATTTCCCACTTTCGATCCGCTGTCAACTACTCCACAGCTCCACCCGAATTTTCAAATGATCGATCCTGTATACACTTCTTATTGCTTAAGTGTGAATTGAATTGATACTGGGCTTTAATATTAGCAAACTTTCCTTCATCATAATCCAACTTCCTCTTCCCCTTACTCATCCTTGGAGCCATATAAAATTTCTAACAAATTTGAAAATAATTCCAAATAAACTTCAAAAAGTAAAAACTCCTAAACCATAGTTAATCTCCAAATATTCACAAAAACTCCAAATTTCAGATTTTCCAAATGTAGGAGATTCCTATGGTGAAAATAAAAAAAAAATTTAGTTGAGAGTGGAGCTCTTACCAAAATAAGATAAAATCTGCACTTTTTAATCCTTGAAAATGCTCAAAATGGCAATGCAAGCAAGCCCTAGTATGAGTTTTGAGCCCTAGCTAAAGGTTGAAGACGATAAAGGGTCAATGGCAGGTCCTCAAGTAAAATTCACAATTTTAAGGCAAAACTGGGCTTTTCAGGTTTTGGACGCCGTCGGTGCTGGTGCTCTATTAATTTAAAATACCCAATCTTTCTATATTTGGGCGCCGTCGGCGCCAGACAGATTTCATGGTCCCGAAAAGAAATTTTTCTTCATAATTTCGATCGTTTTGAAATCACATCAGCATTTAATTGGCATTTTTAAGCATCAAACATCTTAATAAAGTGATCGATTAACATGAATTTACATAAACAACATAAGACATCACTTTTTTAATATAAAATCCAAATTACAAACATACACACTTAAACACACACCACATATGTTTTAACAAACTATGCCACATCTAATTTCAACGTGCACAAAACCATAACACTCTAGCGCTGAAAACTAAACATAAACACAAATCTCAAGCATAATAAGTTTAAAATCATAAAGCATAGCAATCCAAATACTAAGCACAACTAGCATAGTAAAGTTCAAACACTACATACCAAATAATAAATATCAAATTGAGTCACTACTCCTCACAGGTATCGCTACTATCATCTTCTCTAATTTCTCCCAGGGATTGATGGTGCACGAACAGGTTGTAAAAGGGGTGATACGGAAAGTCATCATTTGAATCTTCAAAAATAAAATCTTTTCTCTTCATCAAACATTTTAGACCCTCTTCAATACGCTTAGTGTGATCAAACTGTTCCTTCATCCTCCACTCCAAATGATCAAATAACTCTAAGAAATTGTTAATTGCATTCATAAAATTTCATACCTATTTCTCCTATGTCTTCCTCCTTCTTAGAACCAACTGTGAACTTTCAGGATAATAGGGAAGGATAGGTTGTGAACTCTGAGATGGTTGATCTGCAATAATGCTCATATCATTCTTACCTCCAATTGCTTAGCAATCATACAGATTAGTTGGGTCCAGGGGCTTCCAAGGAAGAAACACTTTTTCCCAGCTTTCATATGGCACTTGTGATTGGATGCAGAGAAGAAATATAGTGGAAGGATGTCCAAGCCCATATTTAGATCCGTGTACAATCAATCCCAAGACAGATCTCACAATGATGGTACCAATATCAATAGGTCTCCCCATTTGAACACAATAATTTAGAAGTGCACTATCCTTAGTCACTTTGCTAATCTTCATAGTTGGGAGTAACTTTGCATATATGATGAAATGATGTTGCTTCGACATAGGATTTAACAGTGTAGCAGAGAAACTTACATACTCGTTGTCTCTTATCTCCCAGTCTTCATTTTCATATGTTAGAAATCAGTAAATCTCATTCATATTGCCTCTCGTAGGGGAAAAATTTGTATAATGGTAGATTGGCACATTCTCTATCATAAATAAGTTGTTAATCTTCGAAGGGGTAAATGGTACAATCCTGCCTCTCACATAGATGACTCCTTGGTTGATCCCATGTATATTAGCATAAAACTCTTTATCCACAATAACGACTACAACAACAGTAGTGTAACATAAGACTGCCCAATGCATATGCATAATATTCTCCTCTACTCGAGTATTTGAAGCATTCATACCATGATTTTCAAAGCCTCTCTCCTTGATTAGCCTCCTCTTTATCAGAACCTTGTTGAACAAGCGCTGCGCTTCGACACTGATGAATTTTCTCCTATTGAACACTCTAAATCGTGGAGTTCTATGGAGTTGGAAGACATGGGATGCAAATTTTGGTTATATCCTATCATTTTTTGGAGTTCAAGGGTTTAAACATTGAGTTTAGGCAGTTATAGGGGTGAAAATCCCACCAAATTCCGGCAAAAAATGAAAATTCAAACCCGGTAACCGTTTTTGGTCATGGGCATCAACGGTGTTAGTTTGGGTGTCGTCGACGCTCTACCCCCGATCATAGTTATGCATTATCCAATAGGGCACCGTCGGCACCCATTTTGGCACCAGAATAATAAAAATGCTCCAAAATTTATTTTAGTCATAAATCTTCCAAATTTTTTATTTGCTCGAATAATAATCATTATTTTATGATATTATGAAGTAGGACTCCAATATATATTTAACTAATAGTAATAACAATTTAAGTAAACTAAATCTTAAAGATAACTATGGGTTACCTCTCACAAAGCACTTAGTTTAACGTCGTCATCCCGACCAACTTAGTTTTAATCAGGTTGACTCAACATTAAAGCCTTTTTAAGACTTGATCGAGATCCCTCAAAATAAGGTTTTTACCTATGCCCATTAACTTTAAACATTCTTCTAGTCTTAAAATCCTTAATATCAACAACACCAAAGTGATAAAGTTTTATAACAGTTAAAGGTCTTATCCACCTAGACTTTAGTTTCCCTAGAAATAATTTCAATCTCGTAATATATAGCAAAACTTCTGTCCAGGTTCAAATCTCTTTATTATAATCTTCTGCCATATCTTCATTTTCTCCTTATAAATCCTATCATTATTGTAAGATTCATTTCTAATTTTTTTCCAATTCATTAAATTGCAATAATCTTTTCTCACCAGCATCCTTTAAATTGGAATTAAATTATTTTATCGCTCAATATGCTTTATGCTCCAATTCTACTGGTAAGTGGCACATTTTTCCAAAAATTTAGTCTATAAGGATACAGTCCTATAGAAGATTTATAAGCAGTCTTGTATGCACATAATGCAGTATCTAATCTAACTGACCAATCCATTTTATGTGAATTTATAGTTTTTTTTCTAAAATTTGTTTGATTTCACGATTAAATACCTCAACCAAACCACTAGTTTGGGGATGATAAGCGGTAGAGATTCTATGTTTGCTATTAGATTTTTTAACCAATCTCTGAATTAAATTATTCATAAAATGAGATCCTCCATTAGTAATGATTACTTTTGGCATTCCATATCGTGCAAAAAATATTTTTAATTAAAAATTTTGAAATACTTCGAGCATCACATTTGGGTAAACTATTGATTCTATCCATTTTGATACATAATCTACAACAACCAATATATATAAATTTACAAATGAAGGAATAAATGGTCCCATAAAGTCTAATCCCCAAACATCAAAGATTTCAACTTCCAATGTAAAGTTTAAAGGCATTTCATTTCTTCTAGAAATATTACCTACTCTCTGGCGTCAATCACAAGTTTTAATATATCTGTAAACATCCCTAAGAATAGTAGGCCAATAAAATCCAGATTGTAAAATCTTATGTGCAGTTTTATTAGTTCCAAAATATCCTCCAAATTTTGAATTTTGACATCTTTGAATAATTGGTTCAATTTCTTCATAAAATATACATTTCCTCGTATCTAAATCCTTACATTATTTGTATAAGTATGGTTCCTCCTAAAAGTAATATTTGGCATCATATATAAATTTTTGTTGCACTGTTAATTCAGGTGGTAAAATATTACTCATAAGGTAGTTCACAATATTAGCATACCACGTTAAATTCTTTTCCTTAATATTATAAAGGTTTTCATCTAGGAAAGTTTCTAATATTTCCTCTTCAAAATTAGATAACTCATCTGGTTCCAGTCTAGATAAATGATTGGCTATTTGTTTATTAGATCCTTTTCTATCTATGATTACATAGTCATATTCTTGTATCAAAAGTATCCATCTGATTAATCTTGGTTTAGTCTCCTTCTTTTGCATCAAATATTTGGTGGCAGAATGGTCTGTATGCACTATACATTTAGTCCCAATTAAATATAAGCTAAATTTTTAAATTTTTCAAAAGCATATATATAAGCTAAATTTTTCAAAAGCATATACAATTACTAATAACTCTCTAGTTAATTTGAGCATTTTAATTTGAGCATTATTAAGAGTCTTACTAGCGTAATATATAACTTTAAATATGTTATCATACATTTGACCTAAAACAACTCCAATCACATAATCATTAGAATCCCACATTAATTCAAATGGCTTCTCCCAATCAGGTGAAACTATTTTTGGAGCAGTGATTAGTTTTTCTTTTAATAACTTGAAGGCTTTTAAACATTCCTCATTAAAATCAAATTTCCTATCTTTTTCTAAAAGTTGGCACAGAGGCATATTGATCTTTGAAAATCATCAATATATCATCTGTAGAGACCATCATGTCCTAGAAAACTTCTAACCCCTCTCACTGTAGTAGAAGGTGATAGTTTTTAGATATTTACACGGTCTACTTTCATGCCATGTTCAAAAGTTTTATGCCCAAGTACAATTCCTCCTGCAACCATAAATTAACATTTTTCGCAATTTAGAACTAAATTTGTTCTTTCACATAACTCTAACACTTTTTTTATATTATTTAAATATGCGTCAAATGAAGTTCCAAATACAGATAAATCATCCACAAAAACTTCTATTCCATTATCGATTAGATTGCTAAAAATTGGCATCATACATCTTTGAAATGTTGCAGGTGCATTACATAATCCAAAGGGTATTCTTCGAAAAGCAAAAGTTCCAGAAGGGCTAGTAAACGTTGTCTTTTCTTGATCCTCATGAGCAATAGGGATTTGGTAATAATTGATATTCCATCCAAAAAGCAGTAATAGTTATGCCCAGCTAGTCTATCTAAAATTTGATTTAGAAAAGGTAAGGGAAAGTGATATTTCCTGGTGGTGGCATTTAATTTTCTATAATCAATAAAAATTTGCCACCCATTAACTTGTCTTATTGGTACTATTTCATTTCTTTCATTCACGTCGATAGTCACTCCTCCTTTCTTAGGAACACAATGAGTTGGACATAGCCAAGCACTATCTGAAATCAGATATATAATTCCAGCATATAAACATTTTAAAATTTCCCTCTTTACTGCTTCATTCATCATTAGATTTAATCTCCTTTACAGATTGACTCTAGGTTTATGTTTTTCTTCTAATAAAATTCTATGCATACAGATCGAAGGACTGATTCCTTTAATATCAGCTAAAGTTTAACCAAAAACTTTTATGTATCTTTTTAATGTATCTACTAATTTTTGTTCTTGTAAATTGTTTAAATTCGAGGATACAATAACTGGTAAGGTAGATAATTCTCCTAAAAACACATACTTTAAATGATCAGGAAAAATTTTCATTTCAAGTTTAGGAGGTTTTATAATAGATGGAATTAGATTTTATTATCATCTTTTGTAGTATCTAATATTTCAAATCTCTCCTAAACATAATCCAGTTTTTCATTATCTATCTCATCTTGATCATCTTCCATTGGTTATCATCTTTAATTTTCAGATCTTCATTCTCCATTTTCTTTTCAAAATTTTCCTTAAAATAATCATCTCTTAAATAATCACAAATTTCAATTCAAAAGCATTCATCATCTTTTTCTATCAAGGGATATTTCATTGATTTCAAAATATTAAATGTTACCTCTTGATCATTAACTCACATAGTTAATTCTCCTTTTTGAACATCTATCATTGCTCTTCCAGTAGCAATGAATGGTTTTCCCAAAATAATAGGAATTTCCTTATCTTCCTCCATATCTAACACAACAAAGTCCACAGGAAAGATAAATTTATCAACCTTTACTAGAACATCTTCTACAACTCCTTTAGGATAAGTAATCAAATGATCGGCTAATTAAAGAGTTACAGAAGTAGGGGAAATTTCTTCTATTCCTAATCTTTTAAAAGTGGATAGAGGCATAAGGTTGATACTGGCTACCAAATCACATAAGGCTCTTCTGAAAAAATTTTCACCTATCGCATAAGGAGTAGTGAAACTACAAGGATCTTTAGTTTTTAAGGATTGTTGGGTCTATTATTTATAGCATTTGAGCTTCCGTAGGATGATTGAGAATCCACTATTTGTCCAAATGAATTTTCCTCTAACACCGAAGCATTTGAGAGTAGTTCATTCTGCATTGATCTAGTTTCTTTAAGAGGGCAGCCATTTGAGCAATTATTATGGTTATTGCATTAGAATTATGAATACTAGCTACTTTTTTAGGATTCACCTGTTCAGAGGGCCATTGAAAATTATTAGTAGCCATCTCCTCTATTAAAGAATATGCCTCTTCAAAAGCTTTTGACATTAGTGATCCACCAGCGGCGGCATCAATGTCAATAATAGATCTAAGATATCCCACTAATCCATTATAAAATGTTTGAATTATTAACCAATCTGGTAGAGCTTGATGTGGACATTTCCTAAGGAGATCTTTAAATCTTTCCTAAGCTTCATATATTGATTCCCCTTCAAACTGACAAAAAGATGTAATATCGTTTCTAAGCTTAGCTGCTTTTGATAGAGGGAAATATTTTGACAAAAATTTTTGTGATAGATCTCCCCAAGTTCTAAAAGTTCCAAGTGCTAACGAATTTAACCAAACCTTAGCTTTATCCCTTAGTGAAAAAGGAAAAAGTCTAAGTCTAACGACATCATTTGATTCTCCGACATATTTAAATGTAGCACACGGTTCTAGAAAGCTAGCAAAGTGTAAATTAGGATCTTCAATCGGTGTCTCACCAAACTGACTATTTTGTACCATTTAGATAATAACATGTTAAAGTTCAAATGAATTAGCAATTACATTAGGATTTTGAATGGTTAAGCGAATTTCATCTAACGTAGGGTTGGTATAATCTCTTAGAGGTCTAAGTTGATGTTCATTTTCATTTAAGTTGTTTGCCATTTTATTCAAATTTCTAAATTCTTTTTTTCGCTTCCAAATTTTTCTAATAGTACGTTGTTACTCTGAATCGTAAGGCACTAATCCTTCAGATCCAATACTACACGTACAAAAGCACACTAAACTCTCCTAAAACAAGTAAACACACACAATTGCAAATTAAGAAATAAAAGGTTTTCTAAGTACTACTAATTTTACTGTTACTATTTCTATATTCCCCGGCAACGGTGCCAAAAACTTGGCTGTGAGTTTCTAAATGCAAATAGTTTTATCTTCTAATAATCTTTAAATTCTTCTCTTTTGTCATAGTTATGAATGCAAGTATACGTATCACTCAAGTATGCGTGGAGTCCTGGTTATCGATCCCACAGGGAATACAATGAAACTTTAAAATGCAAAACGTAGTGTAGAAAGCCAATATCAAATTCACAATGCACATACTAAAAATATTAAAGTCACTAATAGTATAAAGACCATTAAAAATTCAAGTTCATTAAAGTACTAACTAAGCTTCTAAGCAAGTTATCTGATGTCAAACTAAGTTTTTGTATTGCAAGTTTCAAATATGGAGAAGACGTCCTCACCCTTACAATGATGCTGTGGTGAGTGAAAGATAAAGATTAGTAGGATATTGTTTTGTGCCAAAAAGGAGCATTCCTGTTCTTTACCCTCTTTTGAGTACTATAAAGAACATTGACTAATCCTAAGTTTATCTCCTGAATAAATAGCTAGGCTAGGAGGATACTGGCTGTTAATCCAGAGCTTCCACTTCCCTTCCTCTGAAGGCTAGCTCTTGCTTTAGTTTACAAACACTAGGACCAACTTGGGAAGTTTAGCTTATCACTCTAAAATCTCCAATTCTATGCCTAATAAAATATATTTCCCTATTTATTTGCATTCAACCCCCACAAATTTTACCATCCATGAGATTTAAATGTGATCTTCACTATTATTATGGAATACATTGCCCTTTCGGATCATATGATTCACAACAAATCTTAACAATTCAATTGGCCAGATCAAAAGTTAATGAAGCACCAAGTGTAAAATCATCACAATATTTCAACATAAATTCAACACAACCAATCTAAATCATCACATCACCACATCTCATTGCAAGGAGAAAGACAAAGAAATCTACTCATAACACATGAAGAAGATATGACAAAACAAGGATTTTATATTTTAAAGCAACATCATACAACCATAAGAAGTAAATACGACTTATCTCAAGTTCTTCCCCAAGAAAATCCCTTGAAGTTCCTTTGAACTCTCTTCTCTCTTTACAACTCTACACTATTCCTTCTTTAGATGAATAAGGGAGAAGAAATCTCTCACTTTCCTTCTCCTCCTACACTCTTTAGAGAGGAATCTAACACAAACCCTAACTCTTTAGAGAAGCCCGTTTGCCCTGGAATAGTAAATTGTAGAGTATCTCAAGTCTATCTCATATTTTTTAATGAGGTTGTTGTTCTTTGTTCTCTTGAAGGCTGCTCTATTATTTAAAATTACTCTACACCGTACACTAAAACGATAGACAATCTGACTTTTAAAAAATTGGAGAACATGTTGTGATGTAGCCTCCCGTAACGACACTGTTTCTACCCATTTTGAGAAGTAATCCACAGCTGTAAGAATTAAATCTATATCCTTTTAAGGATGGAGGGTATATTGTATCTATTTTATTTGTGTCCCAACACTCGAATAGCCACAACGCAGCAGTTGGATGTATCACATTCGGAGGTTGGTGTAAGACCACCCCATAACTTAACAAAGATGACACTTTCTGGATGTATCCATGTAATCAAATATCATTGCTGACCAATAATATCTGAGTCTTTTAATCTTCATTTTGATCTTCAACCCTATCTGATGAGCTCCACACAATTTGACATGTACTTCTTTAACTATATTCTTTGCTTTGACCTTGCTTAAACAACTCGGCCACATCTGATCAAACAAACTTCTATAGAGGAAATCACCAACTAGAGCATATGACATAGCTCTTCTTAAGATGTGATATGCTTCAGACTTATCTTCTAGCAGTTTTCCTGTTTGTAAATTTTCTATCAATGGCTTGCATCAATCCTTGTTAATGTCAGTAAATGCAATCATTGTCTCTTCTTCTCTTCCGAGCTTGTGCAGATTGTCGAGGTCAATCTGAGACAAAACCTGACACCCTTGTACTGTAATTTTGATGGAATACATCAGTAGACACGCTAGTTCCTTAGAAAGTTTTGCTAGAACGTCGGCATGGGCATTATCTCCCTGAGGAATTCTATATGGTTCACATTAGGGATATGTTCTAACAGCTTCATTGTGTACCAATGGTATTTTTCTAGCCTTGGTTTCAAAATCTTATATTGTCTGACAATTTGTTGGATGACGAGTTATGAGTCACCATAGATGATAGTGTCTGTTATATTCATTAAGATTTCCAATTCAAACCTGGTGATCAATGCTTCATATTATGCTTTGTTATTTGTGCACGGCTCTATCAGGTGGTATGGATCTCAACATTCCCTGATCCGGCGTGATGAAATTCAGACCAATTTTTTCTTTTCCTTGTATAAACATTTCTTATCCCTTGTCCTTTCTAGCTGATGAAGCCCCATCGAAGTACATTTCCTAATGTCTGGCACTAGATAGTTCTATTTGTAGTATTTGCTCATATAGTAGCTCATCATTGAGAGGGGACCTAGTTGGAAGTGGGTGTGCTGCGAGAAAATTTGCTAAAATTTGTCCCTTGATTGCACGGAGGGGAACAAAAACTATATTGAATTGTAATAAAATGATCGGACATTTTGCTAAATTTTTGGAAAGTATTGGTCAGGTCATCAAATATTTCAATGGATTAACTTTTGAAATAAGGGTAACATTATGAGAAAGCATGTAATGTCTAAGCTACTGTGTGATGAAAATTAAAGTTAGACAATATTTCTCAATAGGTGAATACTTTACCTCCATCGATCGTTGGCGGTGACTCAAGTAGCATAGTGCGTTTTCCTTACCCTCATCATTGACTTGAGCTAACAGGGCTTTAAGAGAGTCGTCTAAGGCCGCACTATAAGTATCAAAGGTCTTCCTAGGATAAGGGCTGCTCAAACAGAACATGTTATTAAATATTGTTTAACATCCTCAAACATCCTCAAAGGCCCGCTGTGCCCGTTGACATTTCTCTTTCCAAATGAATTTGGCGTCCTTTTTAATTAATGCAGAGAAGGGCTGACACCTACCCGAGAGATTAGAAATAGAACATCTCAAATATGCCAACTTTCCTTAGAAGGAACGTAGTTATTTCATGATTTTGGGAGGAGGCATTTCCAAGATAGCTTTAATCTTATTAGGGTTGATCTCAATTCTCTGATGACAAACAACGAATCCTAGGAATTTCCCGGAGGTGACGCCAAAGGCATACTTTAAGGGATTCGGATTCATCTTGAGATTATATTGAGATTATATTATCGTAATCATTTAAACACGATCCTTAAATCATACAAATGGTCTATTCTTTGTTTACTTTTGATGAATAAATCATCCACATAGCCTTCCACTTGGTTGTGAATGAGGTCATCTAAGATCTTTGTCATAGCTCGTTGATATGTTGCTCTGACATTCTCCAATCTGAATGGCATAACTAGGTAACAGAAAATTCCACTCTGCGTCCTGAAAGCTATAAATGTTGTATCTTTGGGAGCGATCTTGATTTGGTTGTATCCTAACGATCCATCCATGAAAGAGAAAATCTCATGTGTCGATGCAATGTCCACCATTAATTTTGGTATAGGTAACGGAAACCCATCTTTTGGACATGTTTTATTTAAATCCCTAAAATCAACACAAACACATATTTGTCCATTATTTTTCTTAACTGAAACAATGTTGGCTAACCAAGTCGGGTATTGCTCTTTAAACACAAAGTTAGTGTCTATTAATTTTTTTACCTCAGCAATGACTTGTTGTTCTATTTTGAGGCACGTCTTTCTAGGAGCTTGTTTTACTGGCGTCATTATTATTTCCACCATGAGTTTATGAATTGTAACCTCCGTTGATAGTCATGGTATTTCATCATAGTTCCAGGAAAAGCAATCTTTAAATTACGACAGTAACTTTATCAACTCTGTGGATTCTTTCTTATTAAGTAGAGAACATATAAAGGCAGGTTGAAGCGGCTCCTCAATTGTGAGGTTGATTTATTTTAATTCATCCATTGTTGACTTAAATTCTTCTTCAAATTCTGGTGGGCATCACTATCAATTAATTTTTAGAGTCATTCTCTACATAGAGACAATCCTCTTCTGATCCGCTAGTAACAACCATACAAAATTTTGAGTCATCGACTGGTCCTACAATACCAAATCTGAGACCTTATTTTGAATTAGGAGTTCGACTTTTAACATTCTACAGTTTCTCAAAAAGTTATAGCTTATTCTTTGGCATTTTCTTTGACAAATATCCCTGTTGAATTAACTTTTGTACAAAAGGAGAAAAGTAACTAAAAGGTAATTCCATTAAATCATTAGAATTCTCTTCCAAATTTAGATAATTTTCAAAATTAGTAGAAGGGGAAGTGACCAGAGGAAAATATGTTGAGATTTTCATACCTATTTTATTCTGTTTTTGATGATATTGCACTTTAAAGAAAGGTATTTTTGATGTTGTATTGTAGGAATGATGAATTAGGGTCATGGAGCGAATTTGGAGTGAAAAGGAGCGAATTTGGAGTGAAAAAGGACCAAAATGTGTAGAATTGAACTAGGGCGCCGATGGCGCCATAGACCCCGCCGACTGCAAGATTTTCGCGAGACTCCAAAACTAATTCATTAAGAAGGTCCGTCGACAGCGCCCTCGAGGCCACCGACGGCGAGCTCGGCTGTTATGCCCAATATGACTTTGGATAAAGCCAAATTTTAAGGGAATGCTTACGCAACTCTTGGGAAAGCTCATCCATAACTTTAAAAGACTATTTTGGCCGAAAATTGGAAGAGAAGAAAGGGAGTCTGGAAGGGGGAGAGAGTTTCTGGAGGTTATAAAGGTTCCAATAGTGTGAGGAATTCTTTGAGAGATTGTAAGAGTTGAGGGAAAGTGAGAGATTTCTTCCTCCTTGCTACTTCAAAGAGGAATTTTGTGTGTTGTAAAGAAAGGAAGAGATTCAGAGGAACTTCGAGAAGTGTTCTTGGGGAGAAATTATAGATAAATTCTTTACTTATTGTAGTTTGTATGAATTTGATTTTATATATGTTTTATATATGAATTCCAC
>NW_018250648.1:107097-113100 GCF_001263595.1 Phalaenopsis equestris | reverse complement strand
CCCCCGAGGGAGGGGTCGTTCCCCCCCCAGCCTAGCCGCAGATTCAGTAAACAAGTGTAGGATTATTCAATGTTCTTTATGTATCGACCAAAGGGTAAAGAATAGGTATGCTCCTATTTGGCACAATATAATTTGAACCAATTCACTTTATCCATTCACAATAATTTCTTAACAAGGAGAAGGATGTTTTGTTATATTGAATATCACATTTAAACCCTCATTAGTATCATTCGTTATTTAATAGTAATTAAAATTATATATTTATTACAATTGTCTATTAGTGACAGATAAACAAATTGAACTTCGTTGTTGTGATTAAAGTATTGCTTTTTCTAAAATCTTAGTTCGTAATTCTAAACCACTCCCAGTGGGATCGATATCTAGGTCTCCATTAGAGCCCTATATTACTTGAGTGATATGTATACTTGCGTTGATAAGTGTGACTTTAAAATTATTGAATATTTATTACGTCCATATTTATCTTATATTTTTAAGCATATATAAAGTTGCGGTCAGAAAGCATGGTAAAACTTGTTTGGCTTCGAATCAACGCTACAGACTTCCTTGACCTTTAAATTCTTAACCTTTTGAGGGTGGATTGAAGTAAGAGCCATGACATGCACGTAGTGGTTGATCCGATCATACATCAACACGTATTCACTTTTTTCCACATCTTCCAAGGAAATCTCAAATTGAGGTTTCTTCTATTTTATCATCATTGTTTCTTCCTCGGAGCTCTCTTCATTAGAACTTTCTTCCATGTCGATGCTAATAGTTGGCCTAGTCCGTTCAACAATTGTGTTGGTTTTTTCCTTGTCCATGTCCCCGAACTTGACCTTGAATGCATGGACTAAAAGAACCTCTACTAGCTTGTTGTGAAGAAACAGTAGTAGATCATTGAAGCGAAGTTGAATGGCCCTGCTCTTGTGATTTTTCTGCATCTTTCACCTAATTTGGCACACCTTCACAGGAAAAGACAGTTTTCTTTGGAGGTGCATAGTAGGTGGCGTCTTCATGAAGGCACGCTCTATGAACTAAAAATGATTGTAAATATTTCTTGATGCAATGTTCTTATCCTTCATTAAAATACTTAATGCACTGATGTAGATATGACGGAACCATCTTATGCTCGTGAATCCATGGTCATCCAAGTAAAGCATTGAAAGAGGTGTCTACATTGATGATATCAAATTTTGTGGTTGTTACTATATCTCCAACTTTCATTAAATACGTATATGATCCAAGGGCTCTTTCTCCCTTCTGGTTAAATCTTCTTAACATCATCTTATCGGTTGTAAGCTCCTGAGCCTCAATATCCAAGTATGCCAACATTCATAAACTCATTAAGTTGAGTGATGCTTCTAAATCTACCAAAACTCTAGATAGTAAAAATCTATCGATATTAATGGAGATGTGAAGTGGTCAGTAGTGTCGAGCAACAAGTCTTCATCTGTGAAGATTATTCCAGGTTGTTCTCTTAACGAACAAACTTCATCCGAGGATGTGCTGGCCAACTGAGCTAAGTAAATTTCTTGCTCAAGCAAGGCTGTAACCAGAGACTCTCTCATCTCCTTTAACAAGATTATAGCATCGTAAATACTTAGTTTGGTCGGCAATCTCCTAAGATGAGCTAGCACATTATAATCCACTTTATACAATCCTCCAATCTACACATGGTTATGTGTTTCTTCCACTAGCAAAGGTAGATGTATCCCTTCTCGAGTGACTATTTGTTTTCCGTTATCGACTGGAGTTGTCCTTGAGGGTAGTACCTTCCCACTTCTTAGACTTATTTATGTAATTTCATCTTCTTCTTTCTGAGATGTTGTTGGCAAAACTTCCGGTGTCTCTTCTACATTAGAGAAATCCAAGTTGATGGCGAGTGGTGTATTATGGTATTCGAGGATTGGTTCCTCACTTCAAGCACTATCGTAACTGGTATTGTCAACATCTTCTTCATTCTTGTTAACAGGTTCATCATACTTTAGTACAATTTGAGGATTAGTTTGGAAATTGAGATTGGAGTTATATTGGCCAAAGTCAGTTATGTTATCATTAGAAACAGTTAGAATGTAGCCAAAATCATAATCCTTATATTCATAAGACCACAGTGGGGGCAAAAATATAATCATACATGGTCAGGGGTTCGAGGATTTTCTTCCCCAAACCTTAGACAACCAATCTAACAGAGGCAACCCCTATCCTACCCACAGTGCTATCGTTCTTCACGACGATGTTCTTCTCCTTCTCCGGTGCAGTGGTTTCTCTGATGAAATCTCTAACTTGGGTTGGGCAGGCTATAAACTCTGGATGGCTGCCTGTGCTAAAGTGGTTTGAATCTGATCTAGTATCTTCTTGGATGAATTGTTCCAAACTGTGCTCCATCCATCTTTCTCTGAATACAGATCTATTGGAGTGATAGGCTCGACCAAAATCATATTTACAAAACCTTTTTAAAGTTCCTTTAAATATTCTTTTGGGATGGTTATATTTCCTTCTTTAAAATTTCACTCAAGCCAATCCTCGAAAATGAAACAGTTTTGTATTGTGTGTCCCAACATCCTGTGATAGGAACAAAATTTGGGATGCTCTTTCTTGTTAGGCTACTCTAGCTTCTTTTGTTATGACAATTTGAACTCAGGCTTCTTCTTTAAATTTTGAACTTTTTTTCCACTGCCTCATCTTTCAAAAAATACTCTTTCCATCCTTTCTGAAAGAGTTAGACCCCGTCTACCATATGTCGGGTATGGTCCTCCCTGGTATGACTGCTGACTAAATTGCCTATAATATTGTGTTTGATGCTGAGCATGTTGTGACGACTGTTGAGAACTCTGTTGAGAATGCTCTGCCTGAATCTTTATTAGTTGCTTTCCCTTATGAACTATCGCCATTATTTCAAATTTCTTCTGGAATACTCTAGTTGTCCTGAACTTCTTTGACTTTTCTTGCGAATCAATATGTTTGACTTCCTCTTGTAGACAATTGGATTTGCTTAGTAGCTTCTCCAAGAACTTGATGGTGAGTCAATTAAGCATGAATGTTATCAGACCATGGATGCTTTTGAGTAGAATCTCAATCGCATGCTGCTCCTATAGCTGAGGCTCATATTTCATGCTTAGGTTTCTCGTCCTCAAGATATACGCTACCAAATTCTCGTTAAGCTTTAGCCTTTCCACTAAGAGATCTTCAATAGTAATGTGGTGTTGCGCTCCAGTAAATCTCTTCACGAACAACTGTTCTAACATGGAAAATGTCTTTAGTGATCTGTTGGACAACTCGACATACCAATCAAATGTTATCCTTAACAAGGTGCTAACAAACTGACGAAAGAGTAAGGCTTAATTACCTCCAGAGTTGCCACAACTGGCTCGAAAATGTGCTACATGCTGCTTGGGATTTTCGGTCTCGTCAAACATCTTAAAGTTTGGCGACACAAAACCCTTAGGTTAGGGCATAGCATCGAACTCCTCCGGGTAAGGTCTACCCTTTGAAATCAATGCAGGTCTACCCCTACCCTTTGAAATCAATGCACCACCCTTAGAATGGGCTAAGGCCTCCCAAACTTGTTGTTCAACCAACTGCTTCAGATATTTTTTTTTGTATTACACTTGGTGAGGAATCTTTCTTTTGATGATCATCTCTGTTGACTGAGGCAACTTCTCTCCTTTCTTTGGTATTGTGAACTAACTCTGGCTGGTTGACTTCTGGAGAAGCTAACAAATGTATATGGGACTGTCCATGAATTGTAGCCATGGCGGCCATAGTGGTGGCTATCTCTTCCATTCTCTTCTTCATCAGAATGATTTGTTCATCTCTTAGCAGAACAACATTGCGCAAATCATCTACAGCATTCCCTTCAACAAGACGTTGGGCATCATTGAGCATCGCGTGCAGATGCAATAGCTCTGGTCTCGATGACATGAATATCCATAAAATCTTCATCGAGGTAATCATTAAAATTGAAATCTTCATCATCCATATCTACTCCATGCTCTTTTGCTAACTCAAAAATCTAGATTCTGAGCTTTTGAACTTTCTCTTCAATTATCGTTTCCTAGATTATTTTGAGATCTGGAAGACTCTCTTGAACATCCTCACTATGTAAGTCCAACACAGTATTAACAGCTGCAACGATCTTTGATACTTCGGACCCTTGCTTCATTCCATAATCTTGACATGCGGGCTCATCAAACTATACTGGTACGACAACCTTGGGTACCCATACCGTCTTTCTTGATAGTGATGTCTTAAGACGGGGTGCCTCAATAGAGGCATTGGTGTGTCAGAGAAAGGTACGCTCCCCGCAGTGCAGACCAAAGACAATACCATGTGACTTCTTTAGTTTCTCCTTCTTTTGGGTGCTCTTATGAGCACCAACTGGCAATACCCTTGAACCTAGACGTGACTTGGCTGGTCAACGTCTTGCAAAGCTTGGAGCAACAGTGGTAACAAAATTGGTATTAGTGATGATAATATAAACTCCTCTACCCAGACTGAATTTGACGAGAATGTGAGCTATCAAAATTTAAGCTGATCTTTGAGACAATCGAGCAGATCTGACATCCTTGAAAATTTCTTTCTTCATTTGAGGGGACACCGCAAATCCCACTTGCTTAAGTAGTTCAACAACTGAACATCCTTCTTTAACAACCAACCTCTGAAACACTGTATGATTGTATGGACTTTAGTGATAGGAGTGGGTTTCTCCTTCTCCTCATCACGACCATGAAGTAACGGTAATGCAACAACATTACTTTCATACCCATTAGTATCCATTAATGGGTGAAACCTACTCCCTTGCAGAAGTGGAGAGGTCTCATGTAGTGCAAGCTCCTCCTAGTGAGGAATCTCATCAACAAATACTTTCTCTGAAGCTCAAGCTTTAGTAGTCTTCCAAATCCTTTGACTATGATTTCTTCTCTAAGATTGGGCTAATGGCATGGACTTCGAACTAGATTTGATTTCAAATATTGATGATAGAGTGGTAATCTTTCAACTGTATCTTCAACAGTCATAATCTCCTTTTCTTTAACAGAGGAGGGAACAATGGGCTTAACAAGTGTCGGGGTAGCAATAGTCTTCACCTTCTTTTAGGAGAAAAATTTATGAGGACAGTTTAGGTTAAACTCAATTGAAGGCTCATGTACTTCCAGAGCGGCAACTTTCATGACCACAAATGAGGCCTTTCCGAGCAAAACTTTGAGTTCATCGAATCTGACTCCAAACTTGATAGTGGGGGAGACATTGCGGGCATCACAGCTGGTCGACAGGTTGCAATAAAAAGTAAGCGTCGGGTATGACATTGCAGTAGCTTCAAAAAGAAATTTATGGAGTTAGTTATTTGGCCAATACCTTGTAATTCTAGCTCGAACACTAAAAACTAGCAAGGGTCATTCTGTAGACTGGACAAGTCTTTATTTCAATTTTAGTTTGTGAAGTCTTCAAAATTTAGAAGAGTAAATTAAAAGTAGGGGAATTTAATTAATTAAAAGGTTAAAAGAAAAATGCGATAATTTGATTTAATTTGCAAAGTGACAAACCAAACCTGAAAAGATACCAGCGAAAACAAGAAAGTTTATGACTTAGTGTGGGACCAACTTCTCAACACACAATGCCCAGACAGAACTATTCCACCAACACACCTATTGGGGGATCGACCCCACACAAAGATAAAAGTCTTAATGAACTCCTGAACCTCTCAGTTCAAAAGTAATTGAACAGACGATCCTGAAATTCAAAAGATTTGATCGTACTTACCCAAGAAAGAAATGGGTGAAGCATGCCAATGAAAGAAGGGCAACCTGGTTGATATGGCGCATGGACACATTATTGATGTATGAAGACAAGATTCCTTAATTTAAATGGAGAGAGATACTAGTCCCTAGCAGAGTCGCCATAAATTTTTGGTCGCCAAATTAGAATTTGTAGGTTGTCGGATAAGATATCTCGATGCCCGGTTTAAGTTAATATATATATATATATATATACTTGACCTTGAATGCA
>NW_018250648.1:97533-106425 GCF_001263595.1 Phalaenopsis equestris | reverse complement strand
ATATATATATATACATACATACATATATATATATATACCTTTGAAAAAAGTAATATTTTAAATTTTGAAAAAATAAGACCGAACTGATCTCATATCCTCAGTAGTTAACGAGCTTAATATCGCAAGTAATGCATACATCTCAAAGAATAGGTACACAACTCACTGGTAAGGCAAAATTAAACAAACTAAAGAATTTATTGCATCTGTTTAAGTCTGCCAAAAATTATTTTTTATGTTGACCGACAAGTTTCCTTATTTAATATGAAAAATTAAATAGGGTGTTCTTAAAAGTTTTCTATAAGGGCAAGCCCCTATAGTTAATTAAATCATAGATAACTGAAGTTTCCTAAAAAAACTCTCAATTAAAATAAGAGAATATTGTCTTCAAGGAATTCAAAGGGATAGGACTTTTCAAAAGATCAGACAAAGAGGTGTGAAAAGGGAATGACTCAAATTTGGAACATTTTTATGTAATCCATAGGAAGAAGAACTAGGGGATGTCATGGATCCTGAGGAGAACCTCAGTGAATTCCCAAGCTATCGTATGTTTTGGCTTCAATTTCGAGAAGAAGATTTATATAAATGTTACACCCTCCCAGTTTTATTAATTAGGACTTACATTTATGCGAGACAGTCGCACTTAGATGTGAGGATTTAGGTCGTAATGAACGACAACCTTAGAATAATAAAATGAGTTAGGAATTATATTCCACAACATGATTGTGCAAATGCCTAAATATGAGTTGAGGATTTATGTCGCACTAGACAAACGACCTCAAAATCCTATAACTTGCTGTTTAATTCTAAGGAAAGATGTGTTGTTGTAGATCCTCATGCTGTTGTAGAAGACTGCCCACAAAATTAGCTCCAGGCTCCTTGGCGAAGTAACAGTCCAAAGATTTAAGGTTTAAGGGTTTAAATGAATTAGTTGAAAGTTCAATCATTATGGGGGGGGTTAAAATTGATCAGAGCGACCCTGGTTAGGATCCCACAGTTCCCTCATTGTGGTATCACTATTTTCTTTCCAATTTACTTAACTTAAGCGAGTTGTGAAACCCATTTAAGCTGGGGAGATCTTGTTAACAATCGTGGGTTACCTCCTTGTAGGAACTCCCATAAATTCAAAAATATCTTTTATGTTTAGGGACATTTCAAAGGATTTATGATTACCTTTGAAACAATTTCTTTTAGATTTTTGAAAATGTTGATTAATTTTTGAAAATGGTTTTGGTTCTTACAAGTAAAGTAAAGTGCACAACCAAGCAGCTATAATATCTTGCAGCAAAAGTAAATTATAGAAAGTGAAATGATAGAAATTAAATAACACTGTAAAAGCGTACCTGTCATCTTCTCGGCATCCCCGCTGGAATGTTAGAACTTGCAATAGGTATATAATTTTGAGGAAATTTAAATAAATTGCAAGAGTAGATGAAGGTGTAGCTAACAAACCCTTAAACCATGACTCCATGAGTCCTGAAAGATCTTAGTGAATTATTTTCTAGAATAAAATGCAGCTAGTTTAAGTTGTCCTTCAACATATCCAAGAGATTCCAAAGTGTTTAGGAAATGACCCTGAACTGCTTTAAAGTTCTCTTGAAACGTTTTGAGTTCATTTTGAACTTTTATGTTGTTCTATTAATCATCTCAAGGTTGAATTAAAATTACCCCATTACTCGGTGAACCTTGTCATTTCAATTATCCCAAGGATAGGCTATTCAATTAATTAGTTGATATTTCACTTAAGAGTTATGTAGGTGGATGCTCCTATGACAAGTTTAAGTCATTAAAAATTTTGTACCCATCACTAAAATTGGGTTTGTAGTGCTTAGAGGTGTTTACCATCAATCATGTTTCCTTTTCTAAATTTTATCAAATAAGTTTAAATATCAAGCTTAGATCACTACCAAGCCCTTAACAATCTCAATGAGAGAATTTTTCATTATTAAAATTTTTAACTTAAGTGATATGTATTTTTATTGAAAGATCACATTATCCTCAATTGTGGGCATAAAATAAGTTAGTTATCATCTTCCTAACCTAAGCCCATCCCTTTATAAATCATTTTATTTTGATTAACTTCCAAATCCTGATAATTTATAAAATTACAATTCTACTCTTATCATGGAAAGGTGACAAATTGGTTTCTATCATTCATCTCATTATGTTTCAATCATCCAAAAGTACTTATTAAGATCAAAGTTACCCATTTCTTCCTTTAATTAATCCTAAATTTTGATTAAGGTACTAAAATCTAAAATTACAATTTTTTCCTTGGGGCTCTCCACTTCATAACTCATTAAGCACAACTCAAATAACTTTGAAAATTTTAGAGTACTCTATCCATGGGTTAATTGAAACATCAGAGGAGAAAATGTGGGTTTTCACATTTTAATTTAATTTAAATAATTATTTTAACTTAGAAAATAGGATTTTTAATATTAATTTATTTAATCAATCGAAATAAAGTTTTTTGTTTAAAGAAAAATTTTAGAGGTTCACCTAGGTCAGAGAAACACTTTGGCAAAATTCCATGATTTTTTTAAAATTAAATTTTAATTATTACAATTATTTGTTTAATGATTTAAGTAAATAGAAAATATGTTTTAATCATAAAAATTATTTTTTATATTTTTATTAAATCTCTTTGAGTCCAGAGAACTCAAAGAAATAAATTTTATATTTTAAAATTTTGCATTTTTTTAATTTTTATTTTATTTATTATAATTATTTTAGTGGGAAAATAATGAAAAAACATTTTTAGGCCTTTAAAAATTTATTTTAAACTTAAGAAAATTAGGAAAAATACTTTAACTAGTTCCAAGTGATTAAGAAAAAATTAGGAACATTTTAAACCATGTTTTTATTTTTGAAATTTTTAGTTACTTTTAATTATTTTTAATTATAATATAGCTCAAAAACAAAGTGTTTTCTCAAAAATAATTTTTATTTTTGATAATTGCCTCTAATCTCAAGGAACTCATAATTTTTTTTTATAATTTTCCTAAGTGTATTTAATTTAATATAATTATTTTTGTTCAAAAATGTGATTTTTCTCATAAAACCAAGTTTAGTACTTAAATTTTATCAAATAAATTTAACATTTTTACACCGAGTCAACATTTTTTTTCTAGACAATGTGGAATTGATCTTTAAAATTTTTAAATAATATTTATTTTAAATAATTTAATAAAAGTTATAAACATTTAATTAACTCTAGAAATGTACAAAAGTATCCAAACCATTTTGATTTATTTCCTAAGTTCCCCTGACTATAAGAAACCTACTAAAATTTAGCTCATTATTTTTCAGGTAGTATTTTAATTTATATAATTAATTTAAACCAAAATAGTCATCCAAGCTTGAAAATTAGGGTTACAAGCACAGAGATGTTCTCTAACCTTGGGAAAATTAGAGAACATCTCCTTTGTCATGAGGAACAAACCATAGTTTCAAGCCATGGTGAACATTATTTAATCATAATAAATTAAAATATCACATAGACCATTTAACTAATTAAAAATCAGTGACTCAACAAATAATTTTTATTTTTATTCTGCATTTTTCTCCTCTATTCACTGAGTAAAATGGTATTTTTATTTTATTTTTATAATTTTTCTATGCAAAGATATGAAATTTTAATGATTTGACATTTATCAGAAAAACCTTATTTATCTACTTATCTAGCTCATCCTACGACAGCTCAGAAAAGCCACGCGGCGCTCCGCCATTTGACGCCACTTTCTGACTCAGCTACCACACGTCTCGCCATATTGTTCCATCCGTTTGTCTGGCGCAATCCACAACGTCCATTTAATACACGTGTGATCAAACGTCATCCATTCATCATCCCCAACTGACTTAACCCGTAAGTTGTCCACACTAAAACCTTAAGGTCTCAAGCTAGACTCAAGCAAATCACTTCAAGTTTGTTCCTACCCTTTCATCTACTCAAGACGAGCATATATATACAACTTATACGGTATGAAATACAGTCTATACGCATGAAGAATCAAATTAAGCTTGGATTAGGGTGAGATTTTAATACCTTTGTCTGATAGGTGTAGTCTCAATTAGATGGTTGGAGAAGCTTTAGAGGAGTCCAACGAACCTTCAGATGAGCTCTTGTGCTGTGGTGAAATGTCTAGCTATGATTTTGACCAAGGCAATTTTTAGGTATTGGTCTAGAGCTAGGTTAGAGGCTCTCCGTGATGGGGCTTTTATGGAGGATCAACTCCTCTCACTCTGGGGATGGTGTGTGCACAATTAATTGAACTTTGGTGGACTGTGGAGGTGTGAGAAAATATTTCCTAGCTCTGGCAAGAAGTTGGCTTGAGAAATTAGCTCAAGGTAGTTGATTTGGGTGGCTAGAAATAGTGGGCTTACACTCGAGGAGGTTTGAAGAAGTCCTGGTGAGATTTTGGTAGAGTTTTTATTAAGAATTATAATAGAAAATAATTTATTCCTATAAGAAGTTATGAGGAAAAAATTATTTCCTTAATATAAGAAGATATTTCATTTCCTATTTTATATTTATTTCCTTGGATTCAAATTTTTTTCTTTTTCTATTTTATGTTATTTCTTATATTTCTTAATAATTAATATGAATTAATTAATGGAGATATCAGGCGATATATCTTTTTTTTCATACAATTTCCTTTTTTATTATTTTTTATTTATAGGATTCTTGTAAGGGTTATTTATACCCCCTTTCATATCAATGAAATAATTAAGCATTCTAAAGTATTACAAATTATTTTGAATTTTAACATGGTATCAAAGCAAAGTTTCATACTCTAAACACCGACCCTCCTTTGAAAATTTTTGGACTCCCATCCTACCATCCTCTATGCAAGAAGGGGTGGGCACTCACCTTGGTATTTGAAAAAACAACTTTTTCTCCTTCTCTCCTTGCATGATTTTTCTCCTAGTCTACCCTTATTGAACCAGAAGTCATGTGACCTACCCATCTTGTTTTGCTCCTCCCCAGCCCCCTCCCCCCACCTTAACAAGCAGGGATTGAGTACATATCTCACAGGAATGCACCCTTATCGCTGGGACGTAGTTGGGATCACTCATTAAGGAGGAGAACTCTAGTGTTGTTGATCACATACGTCTGAACTCCCCCGATCTCCAGAACCTTCTGGATCTCCGCCACATGAACCACATTGTAAGACAACCGTCATATCTGAATAACGTGATGTCCGCCATGTTGCTCCGAGTGACAATAGAGGCAAAATGCACCAGATTTGACATCCCTCTAGTCGAGATAGAACATGTTAGGTTCATTGCGCGCGACGTTCTGATGAGTTGAACAACGCAAGAAGAAGGAGGTCATGAATATGGGCTCCAGCCAAGGTGGCACAAGCAATGTTGTCACCCACCTCATCATCATCTCGCTAAAGATATCGTTGTTGTGAATCGAACAATGCCAGAAAAATCCATTGCTGGCCCTTCCTCCTATAGTATTTTTTTTCTTCCCTACCAAAGGATCAGGGGGAGCTCTGTTTCCAGCCGCCCTTTCTTCTGTTACTTTCTCTGTTATCAGAATTTATTGGGTGTGATTTACTTATTTTTTTCTACAGCCAACGACAATCGCGGTCAACTAAAACTCAGTTTTCTTGTAGGTCGTCTTTTTCCCTGCAAAAATTTCAAATTTAGCCAAGCCTGAATTCAACAAATTTAACCAAGCCTAAATCTCTCTTCTACGTCGAAAAATATGGCAGATAAAACCTAAAATTTAGCCACGTTTGAATACAACAAATTCAGCCAAGCTTGAATCTCTCTCCTACACCGAAACATAAGGCAGATAAAAGTTAAAATTCAGTCAAGCCTGAATCCAACAAATTTTGCCAACCCTGAATCTCTCTTCTACGTTGAAACATATGGCAAAAAAAACTCAAAATTTAGCCAAACCTGAATCTAGAAAATTTGATAATTCAAATGACCAATTTTTCTTCAGTACTCAGCAAGTTAGGAATTATTAACATACATTCCAAACTTGAGGGGGAGCGTTAATAATTATAATAGAAAATAATTTATTCGTATAAGAAGTATAAGGAGTAAATTATTTCTATAATATAAGAAGATATTTCCTTTCCTATTTTATATTTATTTCCTTGGATTAGGAATTATTTGTTTTTTTTATTTTATGTTATTTCTTATATCTCTTAATAATTAATAAGATCTAATTATTGGAGATATCAGGAGATATAACTTTAGTTTCATACCATTTCCTTTTTTTATTATTTTTCCTATTATATAGGATTCTTGTAAGGGTAATTATATCAATGAAATAATTAAGCATTCCAAAGTATTCCGCATTATTCTGAATTTCAACAGTTTCCCTTAGGTTTCAAGCTCGCTTCCCTTTGGCCGTGAAGGGTTCCATTTATAGTCAGGGCTGCCTGGTGGAGTTCAAGGGGGTTTGATGGGTGGAATTGGAAGCTGAGGTGGAGAGAAGAAAAGCTCCAATGGCCAATGGGGTTTCACCAATTAAGGTAAGTTTAATTTTGGGTTTTGACCACTTATAATTTTCTTGGGGGGGTTATTTTCAACAGCTGAGGTGGTGGCTGGTTAGGGTTTAGTCACCTCTGGGCTTAGAGAGGCCAAGGGGTGGCTTATGATGGTTTAGGCCAAAAAAAATGAATAGATCCCTTAAATCAAGAGACCAATGGTCTATAGCTCATATAGGGTGGGCTAAGTGTGTCTAACCTGGTCACTAGAGTCTAAATGGTGGCTCTAGTTGCTTTGGTTTGGTCAATTTTGGTGCAAGGGTTCATTTTTGGGCATTTTGGCTTGATGTTGGGTTTAGGTTGGGATAGTCATGACATTGAGCTCAATTAATTGGTCAAAATGGTGTAGATCATTGTCAAAAGGAGTTTAAATAAAATTTGGAGTGATTTTGAATTGATTTGGAAGTTCAATTTGAAGGATTTTGGCTCATGGTAGGATTTTGGCTCAGCTCATGGTCAATTTTGGGGATGTTGAGTTAGACTTGGGTTTGAGTTAGGCTAGAGTTTAAATATGGCCAATTTGATGGTTCATTTTAATGTGGGTGATTTTCATGAAGAGTTTCGGATATCAATTGGATGAAGATTTTGGGATTATGGAGTTCAATTTGGTAGAATTTGGGGATATGGCTAATTTGGGGCAAAATTGGGTGGTTTGGTCCAAGTTGATTTTGAGTTGAATTGGGGCTTGACCAAAGCCAATTAAAGGTTCAATTTGATGTGGGGAAGTGTTTTTAAGATTTTACGATTCAAAATTAGGACAATTGGATATGTTTGGGGGTTCAATTGAGTGAGATTTTGGCTTAGGGTCAAATTGAAGATTTTGGAGTTAAGATTGAAATTGGGCTTGAACGTGCGTTCAATTGAGATTGGATTTGGTCTCAATAAAAATTAAGGATGATGAATTTGAGTTTTAAATTGAAATTGGGAAAGATTTGGCTCAAATGGGTGGACATTGGGATTGAATTAGGGTAATTGGGTCATTAAAGGCAATTTGGGGCTTTTGGTTAAAATAGGTCAAATTGGTCAAATTGGGCTCAACAGAGTGGTCCAAATCAATTTTGGGGACATTTAAAATGGTTTTGAAGGTTCTGGCACAATTTGGGTTACTAGGGGTATTTTTGTAATTTTGGCAAAATGAGAGGTATTTTGGTAATTTTGAAACTTTTAGAGTATTTTGGACATTTTGGGTTGTTTCAAATGGTTTGAGATGTTTTTTGAATAAAGTTAGGTATTTTGGTAAAATTGAGGGTGTCAACCACCCTACTTGAGCTGTGGACCAATAGAATTCCCTACTTTAGGTCCTTCATGTATTGGTCTTAGCCAAGCCCTAGCCTAGGGCTAGTGGCCTAGGGGACCATCTACATGAGTCTCCTAAAGGGTTAAGAGGTCAAAGTTAAGTATTTTTGGGTTTAAGGTTTTCAGTGGAAGTTTAATGTGCAAGTTTGTGTGTGAAACTGATCAAGACCACACCACCCAGGGTTAACCCTAGGGCTAAGTAATCCTATGGGGACTATTCTTGAGCTCCCCCATATTGGTTCCACCTACATATTGGTAGCTCCCCCATATTGGTTCCACCTACTAAGTGCTAGAGGTTAGGACTAATATGTGGAACTTCAAGTTGAGCAAATAAGAGTTTAGAGTTTCTAATGATGAGGGTTCCTTTCTAGTCCTCTAAGAATCGTCAACATGAAAGTCCTATGGCTAAACCATAGGCTACCGAGGAGGAAATACTAGACCTCAACCAAAAGTGAGGTCAACAAAAGTAAAAGACCAATCTTCCAATTTCCAACCAACTTCAATTCCTTAAATGTTTTCCTTATTGAGTCTATCTTAGGGTGAGCTAAGAGGAATTTTCCAACTAAGGTGAATCTATAGCTCGTTGTCAGTGTTGCTACCTCCTGTTCAGAGATGATAATAACATGCTTGCCAGCTTTCTTACTGCACTTAAGAATGAGGTCACACTCTAGTTTGCCCTCCATGGCATCAACAAGCTTATCCCTAAGTGAAAGGCCACTTGGTTCCAAACCTGTGACTGTAGCATATGTTTGTTTACCCAAAAAGTTTGGATCAGCTACAATCAGCTCAGCTACCATTGAAAAGACACCAAGCAAAGAAGCAATGAAGAAGAGTTGTTTGGCTACAATGACTCAATAGAACAATAACTCTAGAGTTCAAAAAACTTAAAACCTGGGAAGTAGTGAAGCTTAGGAAAGGAACTATAAGGAGGATTGTAAGACAATATAGTCTCACTGGACACTTCAAACAGGCTACCACTGCCACCTATCGCCTGTAGATGGGAGTCACGATTAGAGAAACCCTAGCAGAGCTTCCAGCGCTGCCTCCACCATTTATATATATATATATATATATATATATATAT
>NW_018250648.1:73983-97516 GCF_001263595.1 Phalaenopsis equestris | reverse complement strand
TATATATATATATATGTATATATATTAACATCTTTTAAAATCACGCATCGAGATATCCATTCTGGCTACTAACAATTTCTAATTTTGTGACTAATAGCTTTCATGCTTAAGGGACTCACAATCAAGTCATTTGAGAAGTTACTCAGCAAAGCCAGCGGCCTATAGGAGGAAGTTAAGCACATGGCGTCCTAGGAAAAGATAAAGAAGTCCAGAACAACCAAAGTATTTGAGAAGAAGTTTGGGATAGTAACTATAGTTGACAATGGAAAGCAGCCGATATAGATTCAGGCTAAGCATTCTCATCAGAATTTCCAGAATTTTTCCTAGCAAAGTCAACCTCATTAGCAACCACAGAAGGTACAACAATATGGTTAGCCCAGTCACCATTCTTCCTAGAGAGGGTTGTCAACCTCATCAGCAACCACATAAGGTAAAACAGTATGGTTAGCCCAGTCACTAATCTTCCCAGAGAAGGTCATACCAGACAGAGGATAAGCAGGATCAATCATTTGCGGAGCAGATGAATAGGGTATATTCCTTCAAGGATGAAGCTGTGTCAAATATGTTCAGGAGTTTGATGAAGAAGCTTAAGTTTTGATTGTTAGAGACAACGAAGCCAGAAGAAGTTGATAAGAAGGATCATCCCAACTAATTTCCATATCATAGACTCCGTGGACACACCATAGAAGGATGTTTCTATTTTAAGGATTCTCTTGAGAGGAATCTCAAGGAGGGGAATTTAACGATCCCAAAAACATATTTAAAAGTACCTGAAAGAGGTTATGTAAATATGATTTTGGCCGAGCCAATCACCCCGATAGAGCCATATTCAGGAGAAGGTGGATGGAGCACAATTTTGGAGCAGATCATCCAAGAAAATACTCAACCAAATTCAAACTACTTCAGCATAGACTACCGTTCAGAGTTTAAAACCTACCAGGCTCAAGTTGGAGATTTTGCCAGAAAAGCTGTCACAACAGGAGAAGAAGGAAATGATTGTAAAGACCGATAGTGCGAGGGCTAGGATAGGGATTTCCTTGTTAAATTAGTTGTCTCGGATTTGGGGGAGAAATTCCTCGAACCCTTGACCATTTATGACTATCTTTTTGCCCATCTGAGGTCATTTGAATATAACGATTATGATTTCGGCTATGTTTTAACTATCTCTAGTGATGACGTAACTGACTGTGACCAATCTAACCCCATTCTTGATTCTCAAAATGATCCTCTAATTGTACTTAAAACTGATGAACACATTAGTGAAAATGAAAAAGATATCGACAACACTGGTTACTATAGTTCATTGAGTGAGGAGTCAGTACTCGAGTGCCAAGGAACACCTCTCACCATCAACTGAAATTTCTCCGATGCAGAAGAAGCACCAAAAAATTTGCCCACAAAATTGCAAGAAGAAAAAGAGGAGATTACATAAATAAATCTGAGGACTGGAAAAGTATTACCCCCAAGGATAGCTCCAATGGATAAAGAAATGTGAATAGTTACTCGAGAAAAGCAACATTCACCTCCACTAGTGGAAGAGATACACAAACAAGTTAAGATTGGAGGTTTGTATAAAGTGGAGTATAATTTACTAGCTCATCTTAGAAGGTTGCCAGCCTAACTAAGCATCTACGATGCTCTGATCCTGTCAAAGGAAATTAAGGAGTCTCTTGTCAGTGCTTTGCTAGATCCAGAAATTTTCTTAGCTCAATTGGTCAGCACATTCTTGGATGAAGTTTGTTCGTTAAAAGAACAATCTAGTGTAACATTCACCAATTAAGATTTATTTCTTGGAACTTTCAATTACAACCGACCGTTTTACATCTCTGACAGTATCGACAAATTCATGCTTTCTAGAGTTTTGGTAGATCCAGAAGCACCACTTAACTTAATTAGTCTACGGACGTTAGCCTACTTGGACATTGATGCTCAGGAGCTCACTATTGACAACATGATGCTAAGAAAATTTAATCAAAAAGCGGAAAGAGCTCTTGGATACATCACATTGCTAATGAAGGTTGGAGAGCTAGTAAAAACCTTCAAGTTCCATATCATTGACGCAGAGACCTCTTTCAATGTCTTACTTGGTCGACCATCACTACACGAGCATAATAGGAATTCGTCATCACTACACCAATGTATTAAGTATTTCAAGGAGGGGAAAGAATATTGCATGAAAGTGGATTAGTAGCCATTTTCTGTTCATGAAGTAGGGATCCATGAAGATGCTGCCTACTAAGCTCCTCCAAAGAAGACAGTCATTTCCCGAGAAGTTATGTCAAATGAGATAGAAGATTCAGAGGGATCACGAGAGCAAGGTTATTCAACTCCTTTTTAATGATATACTGCTAGTTCTTCACAACGAGTTGGTAGAGGTTCTTTTAGCTCATGCATCTGAGATCAAGGCTGGAGACACGGATGAGGCGGAATCAATATGATTTTTGAATGGACAAAGCCGACCATCAACTTTGATGTGAAAGAAAATTCTTATGAAGAAATGATGATGATAAAACAAAAGAAATCTCAGTTCGAGATTTCCTTAGAAAACGTGGAGAAAACTGAATACTCGTCGATGTATGATCAAATAAACCACTACGTGCACGCCATGACCCTTACTCCGATTCACCCTCAAAAGATCAAGGGTCTAAATGTCAAAGAAGTCCATGGTGTTAGTTTTAAGCCGATCAAGTTTTATCATGCTTCTCCTACTACTAGTTCTGAAATTCATGTAAATTTGGAAGAGGATGAGTTTAATGAATTAATGGAATTACCATTTGGTTACTTTTCTCCTTGTGTATAAAAATTAATTCAACAGGGATACTTGTCAAAGAAAATACTGAAGGATAAATTGCACCTCTTTGAGAAACTATGGAATGTTAAGAATTGAACTCCCAATTTGAAAGAAAGTCTCAGATTCGGTACAATAGGACTAGCAATGATTCAAAATTTTTTATGGTTGTTACTATCTAATTAGAAGAAGATTTCCTTGGTATGGAGAATAATTTTGAAGACTCTCATATAGATGATGCTCCACCAGAGTTTAAGGAGGAAATTAAATCAAAAGTCGATGAATTGAAGGAAGTCAACCTCGAGACTGATTGCAGTCTCGACTGGCCTTCATAAGTTCTCTACTCAGTCAGGAAGAATCTATAGATTTGATCAAGTTATTGTTAGAGTTCAAAGATTGCTTCACCTGGAGCTATGATGAAATTCCAGGGTTATCTTCAGAAGTTGTAGTTCATAGGCCTGGAGTAGATGAGAGTATGTCTCCACTAAAACATGCTCCCAAAAGAATGTGCCTCGAAATAGAGCAAAAATTAATTGTCGAGGTGAAGAAATTAATAGACGTTAACTTTGTGCGAGAAGAGTAATACCCGGCATGGCTAGCCAACATTGTGCCGGTTAGAAAAAAGAATGGACAGATTTGGGTATGTGTCAACTTTAGGGATTTAAATAAAGCATTTCTAAAAGATGAGTTCCTGTTACCGATACCAAATTTAATGGTGAAAATTGCATCAACAAACGAGATTTTCTCTTCCATGGATGGATCATCAGGATATAATCAGATCAAAATGGCTCTAAAAGATGCAACACTTATAGCTTTCAGAACGCTGATCATATTCTTCTTCTACACAGTGATACTATTTGGATTGAAGAATGCCAGAGCAACAAATCAGTAAGCTATGACGAAGATCTTTGACGACTTCATCCAAAACCAAGTAGAGTGCTACCTAGATGACTTGTTGATGGCAGTGTAGTTTTAGTGTGTAAATTTTGTAAATATTTTTCAATATTAAAAAATTACACACGGCAGATATATATATAAAAAATATTATAAAAAATATGTAATATAATCCCAACAAAAATAACTTTTATGAAAATAGTTTATCTTTTAAAACTCTTTTTAAACTGCCAAATCCCTATTAAAATCAATGTAAGAATACATATCGCTCAAGTAATAAAGGGCTCTCATGGAGTCTTAGATATCAATCCCACATGGAAGTTGGAAAATCCTTTAAATAATTTTTTAAAACTATTTTATAATTAAAAATATAAAAATAAAGGTAAAGTGCGAAGTTTGATTATTAACTACTAAGGTAAATGCTATAAAAAATGCAATTGAAAAACAAAGTTAACTAACTAAAAACTAATATTCAAAAGTAAAATTACAAAAACTAAATAAAAAATTTTGTTTTGGCGGAAAGTTCAAATTTAAGAAAGCATTTTTCCCCTTTACAATGAGTATAAGATTGTGAAGAAATTGAAATCATTTGAAAATATATATAAAAATTGTTTTGTGCCAAATAATAGCAATCCTATTCTTTACCCTCTTTTGAGTGTTCTAAAAAACATTGACTAATCCAGAGTTTGTTCCCTAATTCCATGTTTAGGCTGGGAAAATATCAGCTGCTGATCTTAATTTTTTTTATGTAAAGATTTATGAAGTTGACACCACTACAGCGCCAATAACTTGATCCTTGTACGAAAAGTAAGTTTTGTAAAATATATATAATTATAGGCAATTAATAATGAGATTCTATGCAAGTGTATGTATCACTATCAAGTAATAAAGGACTTTTTATTTAAGCCAGAAATGTCAATGTCATAGGGAAGGTGTAAATTGGTAATGATAAGTTTTACTAGGAAATTTACAAAAAATCAAACAAAATCACTGTCACTAAATTTGAATGTTGAGACGTTATCAAAACTAAAGTACTTAACCATTAGCAAAACAAAATTTCAAAGTTTAAAAAGTAAATACTAATCTACTAACCATGTTTATATAATGAAGATTCCTTATGTGAAAAAACATCCTTCTCACTATAATGAGGTTCTGGTGAAATGAGATGAGAAAAATATTTATAATATGTATTGTACTAAATAGGAGCAATCATAATTATCTACCCTGATACAGTGCATCGAAAACCATTGGCTAATCCTGGGTTTAGTCTCTAAATCCATGGCTAGGCTAGGAGGATATCGGCTCCCACTCCAGAACTCCCATTTCCCTTCACCTGAAGGCTAACTCTCGCTTTAGTTTTTAAACACTGAGACCGAATTAGGGATTTTAGTCTGTCACCCTAAAGATTCTCCAATTCTACACCCAATAAAGAATATTTCCCTATTTATTTGCACTTAATTCCATGAACAAATTTCTCCTCCATGAAATCAGATGTGATCCTCACTCTGTTGTAGAACTCATACTCCATTTCAGATATATAAAAAATATGTAATATAATCCTAACAAAAATAACTTTTATGAAAATAGTTTATCTTTTAAAACTCTTTTTAAACTACCAAATCCCTGTTAAAATCAATGCAAGAATATATATTGCTCAGGTAATAAAGGGCTCTAATGGAGTCTTAGATATCAATCCCACAGGGAAGTTGGAAAATCCTTTAAATTATTTCTAAAAACTAATTTATAATTAAAAATATAAAAATAAAGGTAAAGTGTGAAGTTTGATTATTAACTACTAAGGCAAATGCTATAAAAAATGCAATTGAAAAACAAAGTTAACAAACTAAAAACTAACATTCAAAAGTAAAATTACGAAAACTAAAAAAAAAATTTGTTTTGGCGGAAAGTTCAAATTTAAGAAAGCATTTTTCCCCTTTACAATGAGTATTACAATGAGTATAACCTTTACAATGAGTATAAGATTGTGAAGAAATTGAAATTATTTGAAAATATATATAAAAATTATTTTGTGCCAAATAGTAGCAAGCCTATTTTCTACCCTCTTTCGAGTGTTCTAAAGAACATTGACTAATCCAGAGTTTGTTCCTTAATTCTGTGTTTAGGCTGGGAGGATACCGGCTGCTGATCCCGGTTTTTTGTATGTAAGGATTTATGAAGTTGACACCATTACAGCGCCAATAACTTGATCCTTGTACGAAAAGTATGTTGTGTAAAATATATATAATTATAGGCAATTAATAATGGGATTCTACGCAAGTATATGTATCGCTATCAAGTAATAAAGGACTTTTTATTTAAGCCAGAAATGTCAATGCCATAGGGAAGGTGTAAATTGGTAATGATAAGTTTTACTAGGAAATTTACAGAAAATCAAACAAAATCACTGTCACTAATTTTGAATGTTGAGATGTTATCAAAACTAAAGTACTTAACTATTAGCAAAATAGAAAAGCAAAGTTTAAAAAGTAAATATTAATCTACTAACTATGTTTATATAATGAAGTAAAATGTGCTCTGTCCTAATTTCTAGCAGAGGTTTAAGCTCAAAATTGAGCTTCCATAGTGGAATTCAGTGGGGGAAGAGGGTTAGATTGCACTGAGGGGATCTCATAGAAGCTCAGTGAGAAGTTTGGGGGCTCTCTCTAAGAAATTTTAAGCACACCTCCCATGGCCTTGGAGGGAAGTTTTTTGTAAAAATGTCCATGGGGTGACTCTCAGGGCAAATGTTTGGGTGCATTGTGGTGCTTAGGTGGATGGCAGAGGAGCTCTACAATTTGATTTGGCAGAGCTAGCCTCTAGGTTTGATTTGGGTGAAGTTCCATGGGGGTGGCTCTTGATTTTGATCTTCTCTAGAGACTAGGTTGGCTGTCCATGGTAGGGGGAGGTGGCTAGGTGCTCAGGGCATCCAGGGGAATCTGTCAAAGCAACTTAATACAATGAGTTTTAGTTTTGGTAAGGGTATCTTAAGCATGTGCATTTTTGGAAATAAGATCCCTTAATTTGGGAGACTTTTGGTCCATGGCTTAGTTTAGGTGGTTATATGGGTTTTGGCTCAGTCTTAGGGTCTAACCAATGGCTGAGGTGGAGTTAATTTGATGACTTTGGGGTAGTTAGGCCATCTTTAATGCATAGGTTCAATGTGAGTTCAAGTGATCAAAGTTTGGGTTGTACTAGGGTAGCCATGTAAATTGGCCTAATTGATTTATTAAAATTGTGTAGATGATTGTTATGAAGATTTTTTGTGAAGGGTTGATTTTTTGTGAAGATTTTTTGTGAAGGGTTGAAGTGATTTTGAGTTCAACTGGTAGGTCAATTTGAGGGATTTTTGAAATTTGGTCAATTTGGGAATGTTGGGATAGACATGCGCCTAGGTTGGGCTAGACTTTGGCTAAGTCCAAATTGAATGGTTCCAAAGATCAAGTGAGATGTTTTGAAGATTTTTCATGAAGAGATTGAGTGGAAATTTTGGGCCTAAGGCCTTCAATTTGGTGAGATATTGAGACATGGCCAATTTGGGGCAAATTTGGGTCTTTTGGACTTAGGTTGAAATCAAATGAAATTGAGGTCTCAACAAGGCCAATTGAAGGCCAAATTTGATATATGGGGATGTTATGAATATTTTTTAACACAAATTGTGGCCAATTGAGTGGGCTATGGGTTCAATTTGGTGGAACCAAGTCATAGGGCCAAAATTGGGTTTTTGGTTTAGCTCAAAATTGGGTTCAAATTATGGACCAATTGGTCTTGTATTTGGTCTATATTGGTTGCATCAAGGGTGACTTTGAGTTTATAATTAAAATTGGGGTAAATTGAGACCAATTGGATAGACATTTGGGGTTATGTGGGGAAAATATGGGCCTTTAAAGGGCAATTTGGGGGTTTTGATCAAAGATGACCAACTTGGCCAAATTGGGTCACGTGGTAGTTGAGAAAAATGAAATTGGGAATATTTGAGAGGTTTTGGGAATTTTTGAGATTTTTTTTGGAATTTTTGGAATTTTGGGCTAAGGAGGGGTATTTTGGTAATTTGGCTGATTTTGGTGATTTTGGGTCGTTTGAGTGTTTTCAAGGTGTTTGAAATGACTTTTGAACCAAGTTGGGTATTTTGGGTTGATTTGGAAATTTTGGTCAAATTTGGGGTCCTATGGTATCTAGGTAATTTATGGAAGTTTAGGGGCAAAAGTCTAGGTCGGGTATCATGGTAGAGTTGGAGTGTCGATCATCCTGAATAAGCCATGGACCAATGAAAACCCCATTTTGGGTTCTCTATGTAGTGTTCTTAGTCAACCCCTAGCCTAGGGCTAGTGGGTTTAGGGGACCACCTACAGGAGTCTCCCAAAAGTATTAAGGGGTCAAAGCCTTGAAGTTTAAGTTTAGGATAGTGAGTAATTGTGAGTGCAAGTATGTACCGTAAGCCCTAGACCAACACCCAGGGTCAACCCTAAGGTCCAGCAGTCCTATGGGTGACTCATCTTGAGTTCCCCTATAATGACCCCACCTATTAAGTGCTAGAGGTTAGCACCAATATGTGAAACTTCAAGTTGAGTAGAGAAGAGTTTGGAATTTCTAATGGTGAGGGCTCCTTGTCTAGTTTTCTAAGAATAGTCAATAGGAAAGTACATGACTAGACCTTAGGCTACTAAAGAGGAAAAACTAAACCTCAACCAAAAGTGAGGTCAACAAATGGACCCCAAATAGGTGTGGTGTGTTGGCATTGACCGATATTGACCGATAAGATCATCAAAAACCAATACAAACTCCTAAGTCAAGATACCCTGAGGTATGTGTAGGGTTGTGTATGTGATTTGTTTTTGCTGGGGATTTAGCAGGTGATCGTTTGATTGAAATCAAAGAGTAGGGACTCTCAATGGGGATCAGAGAGTGAATTTTGAGCTATAAAATTTTAGGTATTTATAAAGGATGGGAGTCAGTAGAGTCAGTATAGAGTCAGTATATAAGTGCTGACCCCGATGTGGGAATTGAAATTTGGGTATCAATCTCGAAATAAGAATCAGATGCCATAATCTATTAAAGGTATTCTTAAAATTAATTTCAAAAGATGAGAATAGGATTGTGTGGGAGGACCAAATCGAGATGGAAAACACAGAGGATCACATCCAGCTCCAAAGGGTAACAACAGTGTAGAAGACGGCGACCGTTAAGGATATGCCGCCAGAAAGAAAGGACTGCACCAGTTTGAGTTACCACTGGGGAGTTATATTCAAACTAACATGTGACAGAGAGAATATATATGTCATGTTAGGAAGGAAAGCGCTATGACTCACATCCAACCCAAGCGATGACGAAGAAAATGTTTGATATGTTGAGGAGGGAAGCACTGGGACTAACATCCAACTCAAGAGGTAACAAGAAAATATATGTGTCACGTTAGGAAGGAAAGCACCATCCAACCCAAGCAACCCAAGCGATGATAAGAGAATATATATGCTACATTGAGAAGGAAAGCACTAGGACTCATATCCAACTCAAGAGGTAACAAGAAAATATGTATGTGTCACGTTAGGAAAGAAAAAAACTAGGACTCACATCCAATCCAAACGGTGATAAGAGAATATATGTGTTACATTGAGGAGGAAAGCACTAGGACTCACATTCAACTCTATAGGTAACAAAAATTATGTGTGTGTCACGTTAGGAAGGAAAGCGCTAGGACTCACATCCAACCGACTCACATCCAACCCAAATGGTAATGGTGACAAGAGAATAAATGTATTACATTGAGGAGGAAAGCACTAAGACTCACATCCAAATCAAGCGGTAACAAGAAAGTATGTGCCCGTCACATTAGGAAGGAAAATGCTAGGACTCACATCCAACCCAAATGGTGACAAGAGAATATATGTGTTACATTGAGGAGGAAAGCACTAGGACTCACATCCAACTCAATACGTAACAAAAAGTATGTGTGTGTCGCGTTATGAAGGAAAGCGCTATGACTCATATCTAACCCAAACGGTGACAAGAGAATATGTCTGTTACATTGACATTGAGGAGGAAAGCACTAGGACTCACATCCAACTGAATAGGTAACAAAAAGTATGTGTGTGTCATGTTAGGAAGGAAAGCGCTAGGACTCACATCCAACCCAAACGGTGACAAGAGAATATTCATGCAGAGAATATGCAGATTCACACATGTGAATTTGTGAGAAATATGTGAATAGAATATATGAAGAAATCAGAATTCTTAACATCCATTGAAGGGGGCCTCACACCGATCTTTGGATAATTTGAAATTTGAAGGAATTGGAAGCCTTAATATCCATTGAAGGGGGCTTCACACTGATCCTCAGATAATTTGAAATTTGAAGAAATTGGAAGCCTTAATATCCATTGAAGAGGGCCTCACACCAATCCTTGGAGAATTTAAAATTTGAAGGAATCAGAAGCCTTAATATCCATTGAAGGGGGCCTCACACCAATCCTCGAATAAATTGAAATTTGAAGGAATCAAAAGCCTTAATATCCATTGAAGGGGCCTCACACTGATCCTCGAAGAATTTGAAAGAAAGGCATTTATTTTAAGGAATCAGAAGCCTTAATATCCATTAGAGGGGGCCTCACACCGATCCTCAGAGAATTTGAGAGAATTTGAAATTTGAAAGAATCGGAAGCCTTAATATCCATTGAAGGGGGCCTCTCACTGATCCTCTAAGAATTTGAAATTTAAAGGAATCGGAAGCCTTAATATCCATTGAAGAAGGCCTCACACCGATCCTCGGATATGAGGAGTCAAAATTTGGATACTTACCCCAAAATTCATATAAAAACAGTGTAGAGAGTTTGTGATGTTGAATTTGCAGAAATATGTCATGTGAAAAGGTTGATTTTGCTGAACAAGATTTGTAGAGTTTTGTGAGGTTTTGTGCTGAATGTGAAATTCTGCGGGGATGTGAAGAGAGTTAATGCAAACAAAGATGGTTATGTTGCGCGCACAAAGAGTAAGAAACTCCGAGAACGAGAGAATCCACTCAACAGGTTCATTTTCTTTTCTTGTTGTTTTTATCACATTTAATTTTTCAAAATGTCTTTAAAATTTTAATTTTAGTTGGTTGATTTTCAAAAGAAATTTGTTTTGTTGTTTTTAAAAAATTTTATTTAAATTTATTTATTGTTAAAGATTTGTTGTTTCGTTCTTCGTTCATTGAAATTCTGAACCAACGCATGGTTCGTGGCTTCCATCCATCGTACAAAAAGGCAATTGAAAAAAGGCATATTTTTGAGAGAAATTTCCATAAATTTTCTCCAATAAAAATGTCACAGATCAAACATAGGCTAATGCCTAAAAAAGGTACAATTTATAGTCCATGTCGAAATACATCAGAACATCTCATGCTATTAATACATTGTAGGCTGAATATATCATATACATATCATGTTGCCAAAAAAAAGAAAGTGAACCCTCTGCCCATCTATACATCTATACCAGGGACGACGAGCTCCTGATCGAGCAGACCTTCTAAGTCATGCTCCAGGATAAGATTTCCCATTGCATTTACTTAGAGGTATAACCCTCTCATAGCTCGTATGGCAGTAGCTCTTCCATTTCTGGGTCTGGTTGAAATCCATGTGGTATTTTGTTGTTGTCCATCCTACGGAAGGTCACAGATACCCTACAGCGTCGTACCCCTGGAATGCAATGTTTGGCAACATCTGCACCGTTTCCTTTACGAACGAGCACTGAGCCAACTAGTAGGGAAATCTACACAGAGCCTCTGAACTCACCAGGGTCGATGATGTCAATTTCTTTCCCAAATAAAATGTTACTCGTACTCATAAATGAGACCGTGCAGAAGGGTCTTACAAAATAATAATGATCAATGTGAGTAGGTATGCAGTCTCCCTCGTCATATATGTTGATAATACAACTATTTAGAATGCAGGTAGCAGGTAGAATACTCTATTTGACCATTCTTTTCACTTGACCATTATCTTGATCATCCATTTTATCATTGGTGGAAATAGATCAACTTGGTCGTATCTGAGGATCTTAGGTGGATTCCCCTATCTGTCATTTGTGAAGTTGTAGCAATAGCCACATTGGATAGTAATCCTTCATTTTCCTCGCATCCATTTCCTAGGCTCAGAATAGGTCATTTCCATAAGTAAACCTGCTCAACCTTTATCCTTAGGTCAAAGATGCAGTCAAGAATAATTTGTTCGTCAGTCTCTGAGAAGACTCTGGTATACCGTTCTAATCCCTCCAGTATGTTGATGAATTTTCCCTGAACTTCTTCATAAAATTCAAATTCTCTTTTATTTACTTTGCTTATTTTGTAGTACTCCATCGTACTAGGAGTTGGTAGCTATTGCGAGCTTTCCTCCCTCTGAACATTGGCAGGAACCCAAATTGGCGCTGGCTGATCTGGAATACGAGAGTCGGCATCTAGCGGGATGTATGACTCTGGGCTCCATGGTACATACTGATCTATCCCCACTGGGACGTATGGCTCATCCATCATAAAATTTAAAGTCTGAGACCCATCTGTGCTGGAGGTATACTCTTCTAATGTATTGAAACGTTGTAAATGTAAAACATTGCAATTCGAGCATTCTACAAACGCTTTTGTGGCTGATGTCCCTGCCGGTATTTTAGCATTGCACATTGGGCAACCCTTGCATAAAACATTTAAAGCTGAAAGTGTATCTAACTCTGCGACGAACTCTGGTTTTTCATCTGCTGGCAGAAGTTTCTTCAGTTTTGGATCATTATTATGCCCCTTAGGAATAAGGGTGAGTAATTTGTTCATCTCTCTCTGACGTTTACGTTTTTGTCATAGAAAATCCCTCTGATTTTTGTGGCTGGCATTCCTGCGGTGGATCGAAAGCGAAGTGCTTGGCAGTTGTTTGTTATTGGCGGCTACTAGGCCTCTAGCTAGTGTAGCTACCATTGAGGGCAGACGACTGGGCCCTTCCATCAGATCTTGCTCTGTTATCACGTTCTTGCCTTTGTGTGATACATTATCTTTGGCAGACACCCTCAGCAGTAAAGGCAACCCTTTTTCTCTCTGCAGCTGACTACATTCATGAAAGGACCTTCGTAGTACATGTCAATCTGGTTAAAATCCATGTTGAAGTCTATGGTACGGCCCTGTGGCACCATCTCATCATTTAGTGTGAGGCTCTAGCCATCCTTGAAAGCAAAGATCAGCCTCTGTCCCGACATTTTTTCGGCAGACGACAGGAAAAACGTCAGTGGGCCGAAACTTGGCATGAACAAGAACAAAATAAAGTATTTATTGAGGTAAATTTTAGCTTATTTTAGTGAAGTGAATTGTTTATTTATGTATGAATTTTGTTTAATATTTGTGGAACATTAAGTTTAAAAGTGGAAAGGAGAAAATTTGAAGTTTAACATATTTTTCTCAAAATTTTCATTATAGTGAGGTTAATTACAAAATAAGGATCTGGTCATAGACATTTGGCCACATAGATAACCCTAAAACCATCAAAGTTTCAAAGTTTCAAAGCAAGAAAAGGCAAGCGGCATCAGGTTGCGTAATATGTTTTCAGATACCGTCCATTTATTGGTAACATCGGTCTTTCGCCTTGGAAGTTCACTAACTGGTAGGCTCCTCCTGTGTAGACCTTTTCAATGACAAATGGTCCCTCTGGTCCCTCTCAAGTTGGCTCACCACCTACTTTGCGGCGTGCAAGAATAGGCTTTTTGAGCACAAGTACGAGGTCACCAACTTTGAATATCCTTGGGCGGACCAATTTGTCATGGGCTTGTACCAACTTCGCTTGGTAAAGCTCCAAATGTTGTTGTGCTTCTAGTCATTTTCCCTCAAAACTTTCCAGTTCTTCAAGTCTTAGTTTGGTAATTTCTTCCGTTGTGAGTTGGTTGGCAACAATGACACTAAGAGACAGTGTCTGGATTTCTAGCAATAGCATGGCCTCGGACCCGTACACGAGCATATAGGGTGTACACTGAGTAGAAGTCCTGAAAGTCGTCCGGTAGGCCCACAAGGCTTCTAATAGTTTGTTGTGCCAATCCCTTTTATTTTCATCCAGTGTTTTCTTCAAAATCTGTACCAGTGTTTTGTTGAAGGCTTCGGCCAGACATTTGCTCTAGGATAGTAAATCGTAGAGTATCTCCAATCTATCTCATGTCTTTTGTCAAAATTGTTGATCTTCGTGCTTCCGAAAGCTGTCACATTATCGAAAATTATTCTTCGCAGTACTCCGAAATGGTAGACAATTTGACTTTTGAAAAATTGAAGGACGTGTTGTGTCGTAACTTCACGCAACGGTACTGCCTCTGCCATTTGGAGAAGTAATCTATAGCGGCAAGTATAAACATGTGTCCTTTGGAAGATGGAGGGTCTATCGGACCTATTATGTCTGTGCCCCAACACTCGAATGGCCACAAGGCAATAGTTGAGTGTAGCACATTCGGAGGCTAGTGTAAGACCGTCCCATGCACTTGACATTAATGACATTTCCTGGTTGTATCCATTCAATCGAACATCATTGTTGGCCAATAATATATGAGTCTTTTGATCTTCATTTTTATTTTCGGCCCTGATTGATGAGCACCACACAATCCGACATGTACCTCTTTGATAATATTCTGTACTTTGGCCCTACTCAAACACCGTAGCCACATTTGGTCGAATGATCTTTTGTAGAGAATGTTTCCCACCAGAGCGTAAGACATGGCCCTTCTTGTGATATGATGTGCCTCAAACTTGTCTTCTGGCAGCTTTCCAGTATGCAAATATTATATTAATTGCTTGCGCCAATCTTCATTGATGTCTGCAACTGTATTGATTGTTTCTTCTTTTCTGAGCTTGTGTAGAGTTTTGAGGTTGATTTGAGAGAAGACTTGTTTTCCTCACACTGTGATTTCAATGGAATCCTCCGGGGAACAAGCCATTTCCTTAGCAAGTTTTGCTAGAGCTTCGGCATGGGCATTATCTCCTTTATGAATCCGGTAGAAAGTCACATAGGGAGTCTGCTCCAGGAGTTTCATCATGTACTGATGGTATTCTGCTAATATTGGTTTTAGAATTATGTATTGTTCGGCGATTTATTGGATGATGAGTTGGGAGTAGCCATAGATGGCAATGTTCGTTATATCCATTGAGATTGTCATTCCTAATTTGGTGATCAAAGCTTCATATTCGGCTTCATTGTTGGTGCATGGATCTGTCAGGTGGTATGAGAACCTCAACATACCCTTATCTGGAGTGATAAAGATCAAATCGATCCCTGCTTTGCCTGGTATAACTGTGCTTAATATTTTGTCTTTTCTGGCTGATGAAGCACCGTCAAAGTTCATTTCCTAGCGTTGCACACTAAAAAATTTCATTTGTAGTATTTGCTCGTCTGGTAACTCATCATTGAGAGAGGACTCAGCTGGCAATGGGTGTACAGCAAGAAAGTCTGCTAGTATCTGTCCCTTGATAGCACAGAGGGGAACAAAAGTTATATCGAATTGCAATAAGATCATTGACCCTCTTGCTAGACGTCCGGAGAGTGTTGGTCGGGTCAACAAATATTGCAGTGGATTAACTTTCAAGATTAGTGTAATCTTATGAGAAAGCATGTAATGTCTAAGCTTTTGAGCGGCGAAAATTAACGTAAGATAATGCTTCTCAATAGGTGGATACCTTATCTCCGTCGGTATTAGGCAACAACTCAAGTAGTAGAGTGCATTTTCTTTATCCTCGTCATTGACTTGGGCTAAGAGGGCTCCAAGAGAGTTATCTAAGGCCGCGGTATAAAGTATCAAAAGTTTTCTTAGAATAGGGGCTGCCAAAATAGGAGGTGTCATTAGATATTGTTTAGCATCCTCAATGGCCCGCTGGCATTTCTCGTCCCAAACAAGTTTGGCGTCCTTTTTAATTAATGTCGAGAAAGACTGACACCTACCTGAGAGATTAGAAATAAAGCGTATCATATATGCCAACTTCCCCTGGAAGGAACATAGTTGTCTCAAGATTTTCTTGAAAGTTTTAGGAGGAGGCATTTTCAAGGTAACTTTAATTTTATCTGGGTCGATCTTGATTCCTCGATGACGGATAACGAATTCCAGAAATTTCCTTAAAGTGACACCAAAGGCGCACTTTAAGGGATTCATTTTAAGGTCATATCGTCGTAACCGTTCAAACAAATGGTCTATTTTTCATTTACTTTTGATGACCAAATCATCCACGTAGCATTCTACTTGGTTGTGAATGAGGTCATCAAAAATCTTCGTCATTGCGCGCTGATATGTTGCTCCGACGTTCTTTAGGCCGAACGTCATCACTAAGTAGCAGAAAATTCCAATCGGTGTTCTGAAGTCTGTAAGTGCTACATCCTCGTGGGCCATCTTGATTTGGTTGTATCCCGACGATCCGTCCATGAAGGAGAAAATTTCATGTGTCGAAGCAATGTCCACTATCATCTCTGGTATGGGTAGTGGTAATTCGTCTTTTGGACATGCCTTGTTCAAGTCTGGAAGGCGACGCATGCGCTTCTTTGTCCATTTTTCTTCTTAACAGGTACATTGTTAGCTAACCACGTGGGGTATTGTTCTTCTTTTACAAAGTTGGCGTCATCTAATTTCTTCACCTCGGCGATGACTTGTTGTTCTATTTCTAGGCGCATTCTCCTGAGAGCTTGTTTTACTGGGTTATATTCTTATCCACCCCGAGTTTATGGACCGCCACCTCTGCTAACAGTCCTGGCATTTCATCGTAGCTCCATGCAAAGCAATCTTTGAATTATGTTAATAGTTTGATCAATTCTGAATATTCTTCGTCATTGAGTAGAGAACTTATAAATGTAGTTCGGGGTTGTTCTTCAGTCCTGAGGTTAATCTCTTTTAATTTATCAATGGTGGATTTAATTTCCTCCTCAAATTCTGGGGGAGCATCTTCTATTGGTTGATCATTAGAGTCATCCTCTATATCAAGGTAATTCTCTTCTGACTCACCAGTAACAACCATGCAAAATTCAAAATCATCGACTGGTCTGACTGTACCAAATCCGAGACCCTCTTTTGAATTTAGAGTTCGACTTTTACCATTCCATAATTTTTCAAAAAGTTGAAATTTATTTTTTGGTATTTGTTTTGGTAAGTGTCCCTGTTGAATTAACTTTTGAACACAAGGCGAGAAGTAACCAAAAGGCAATTCCATTAATTCATTAAGATCATCATCCAAATTTACATGTTTTTCAAGCTCAGTAGAGGTAGAAGCATGGTAAAATTTGTTTAGCTTTGAACCAACACTACAGACTTCCTTGACTTCTAAACTCTTGACCTTATGAGGGAGAATCGGAGTGAGGGTCAGGGTCATAGCATTCACATAGCATTCACATAGTGGTTTATCCAATCACACATTGTTTCATATTCATTTTTCTCTGTATCTTTTAAGGATATCCCGTACTGAGGTTTCTTCTATCTTGTCATCATTATCTCGTCTTCGGAACTGTCTTCATCATCAATTTTGATGGTTGGCCTAATCCGCTCAACGATTAAATTGATCCTTCCTCATCCATGCCCCCGGCCTCGACCTCAGGTGCGCGAACTAAAAGAACTTTCACCAACTCGTTGTAAGGGAGTGGTGGAAGATCGCTGAAGCGGAGTTGAATGACCTCCTCTTTGTAATTCTTCTGAATCTTCATCTTTGTTTGTGCTAACTTCACGAGAGAAGACAGCCTTCTTTGGAGGCGCGTAGTATGCATCATCTTCATGGATACCAACTTCATGTAGTGAAAATGGTTGTAGGTCTCCTTTGATGCAATTTTCTTGACCATCTTTGCAGTATTTGATGCACTGATGTAGAGATGATGGAAACATATTATGCTCATGAATCCATGGTCGACCCAACAGAGCGTTAAAAGAGGTCTCGACATCGATGATATGAAATTTAGCAGTTTTTACGAGTTCTCCAACCTTCATAAGTAATGTAATTGATCCAATAGCTCCTTCTCCCTTTTAGTTGAATCCTCTTAACATCATTTTATCGGTCGTAAGCTCTTGAGCTTCAATATCCAAATAGGTCAATGTTCATAGGCTCATCAAGTTAAGAGATGCTCCAGGATCTACTAAAACTCTGGACAACACAAATCTGGCGATGTTGACGGAGATGTAGTGGACGGTTGTGGTCGGTGGTACCGAGCAGCAAGTCTTCATCTGTGAAGGTTACCCCAGGTTGTTCTTTCAACGAACAAACTTCATCTGAGGATGTTCTAGCCAACTGAGTTAAGCAAATTTCTGGGTTAAGCAAAGATGTAACCAGATACTCCCTCATCTTCTTTGACAGGATCAGAGCATCGTAAATGCTTAATCGGGCTAGCAGCTTCCTAAGATGAGCTAGCACATTATAGTCTACTTTGTATGATCCTCCGATTTTATCTTAATTATGTGGTTCTTTTACTAGTGGAGGTGGAGGTATCTCATCTCGGGTCATTATCTGCTTTCCTTTATCTGTTAAAGTTGTTCTTGATGGTAACACTTTTCTGCTCCTTAAGTTAATTCTGTGATTTCTTCTTCTTGAGATATCATTGTTGAATCTTCCGGTGTCTCCTCCTCTTTTTTGGAAAGATCTAAGTTGATGGTAAGCGGTGTACCGTGATGCTCGAGAATTGGCTCCTTATTATCGGTGTCCTTGTAAACAAATTCATCTGACTCGAGTACAATTTGAGGATCATTTTGAGGATCAAGATCGAAGCTATATTGGTCATAATCAGTTACAATATCACCAGAAATAGTTAAAACGTAGTCGAAATCACAATCATTATATTCATAAGACCCGGTAGGGATAAAAAGATAATCATACAAAGTCAAGGGTTCGAGGATTTTCTTCCCCGAATCCGAGACAACTAATCTAGTAGAGGCAGCCCCTATCCTACCCATCGTGCTATCAATCTTTGCAGTGAAGCTTCTCTTCTTCTTCTTTGTCCTTGACGATGACGACTCTCCTGACAAAATCTTCAACTCGGGCTTGGTATGTTGCGGACTCTGCATGGGATTATTTTGATGCAGACTGGATCTTGTTTAGTATTTTCTTGGATGATCTGCTCCAGACCTCATTCCATTCTTCATCTCCGGTATATGTAGAAGATTATTTTGATGGATCCTGTATTTGATTGAGGACCTTCTTGAGTTCATCCCAAGTTGTACTCCATCCATCTGTTCCAGTATACGGATCAATTGGGGAGATTGACTCTGCCGAAATCATATTTATGGAACCTTTTTCAGGTTCTTTTAAATATTCTTTCGGGATTGTTATGTTCTCCTCTTTAAGGTTCCTCTCGACCCAATCTTTAAAGATGAAGCATTTTTCTAAATTGTGCCCAAGCAACGGGTGGTATGGGCAATAATTTGGTTCATTCTTCTTATCCACCTCTTCGGGCTTCTTTAAATCTGGTAGTCTGAACTCCGGTTACTTCATCAGACTTTTGAATATTTTAGGTATAGCTTCATCTTTGAAAGAATACACCATTTTGCATCGTTCTGACAAGGACATTTTCTTATCCCCTGTTCGAGGTGATCCTTCTTAAGGCAGTCGCTGATTGGATTGACTACTATGTTTCTGAGCATACTGTGACTACTCCTTATCGGTTGCTTTCCTTTGTTGATGGTCGTCACTACTCCTGATTTCTTTTGAACACTCTGGTCACCTTAGCCTTTTTGTGTGGCTCTACGTGCTTAATTTTCTCTTGAAGACTGCTGGCTTGACTGAGTAGCTTCTTGAAGGATTTGATGGTGAGTCCTTTGAGCATGAAAGCTACTGGCCCATGAATGCTCTTGAGTAGAATTTCAATCGCATGATGTTTCTGTAGCTGAGGTTCACATTTCATGCTAAGGTTTCTCCATCTCAAAATATAGTCCACCAAAGTTTTGCTAGGCTTTTGTTCTTCCATCATGAGCTCTCCAATAGACACATGATGTTGCGCCCCGACAAATCTTTTCACAAATAACTGTTCCAACTTGGAAAATGTTTTAACTAACCCATTGGGCAAGTCAGCGTACCAGTCAAAAGCAATTCCTAACAAGCTGCTGACGAACGGTTGGAAGAGTAGAGCTTCACTATTTCTTATGTTGCCACAGCTGGCTCGAAAATGTGCTCTATGTTGTCTGAGATTCCCAGTCCCATCAAATATCTTGCAGTTTGGGGCCATAAAACCCTTGTGGAAAGGCATGACATTCACGACATCGAATTCCTCCTTGTAGGGTCTACCCTTTAGAACCAATGCACCGCCCTTAGAGTGGGTTAAGGCGTCCCGCACTTGCTCAACCATTTGCTTGAACTCTTTCTCTTGCATAGCACCTGATGGAGAATCCTTTCTGTGTTGTTTGTCTCTATTTGTTGAAGCAACCTCTCTTCTTTCATCTATGATGTGTATGATTTCTGGTTTATTGATCTCTAGAAAAACCAATTGCGGCGCTTGTGATTGCCCCTGAATGGTGGCCATAGCGGTCATCATCTCTTATATTCTTTTCTCCAGTATACTAACTTGTTCATCCCTTAGGAGGATAGCCCTACGCAGCTCATCTACAGTGTTCTCTTTGGTGTGAGGTTGAGCCTCACAATAAAATGTGGCGGCTCTAGCTTCGATCACATGTTTCAATTCCATGGACATTCATGAAATCTTCCTCCAAGTAATCATTGTAGTCAAAATTTTCATCGTTGCTATCGACGAAAACTCCGTGTTCTTGAGCTAACTCAAAAATCTCGATCCTGAGTTTCTCTTCTCAACCTCAACTTTCTTTTCAATTATTGATTCCTTGATTGCTTTAAGATCTAGAGGACCCTGATGGACATCCTCTACTTGCTCCTTTATCTCGATGGTTATTGTCGCGACAATGTCAGATATTTCAGACGTTGGTTTCATTCCATGTTCCGTAGGTTCACGGAACTGTATCGGTGCAGCGACCTTGGGTACCCATACTTTTTCTTTTTTTTTACTATGATGTCTCAAGACGTGATGTCTCAAGACGGACGGAGTGTCTTAGTAGAAACATGAGTATGTCGAGGGAAAGTAGGCTCCCCGTGGTGTAGATCAGCTACAGTGCTAGGTAGTCGTCTTGTCTTTAGCTTTGGAATTGTGGGAACATCTCCATAATGGGTGACGGGTAAGATTTTTGGACCCAGTCTCAACTTAATAGGTCAACGTCCTGTGGTCCTCATATCAATATAATCAGTAGTAACTACTTCGGTATCAACTATGTTCCCTTAACGAAACCAAACAGGAATACGAGTAGGTGGCACTCCAGTTGTCTTATGAGACTATCTGGCGGATTTGATGCCCTTCAAAATTTCCTTCTTCATGTGAGCAAAATTTCCTTCTTCAATTGCATGGAAATTGCATGTCCCACTCGTTTAAGTAACTCTCTAACTGAACATCCTTCTTTGGCAGCTAGCCTTTTGAAAACTGCACTAACTCGGGTGCTAGGAGTGAATTTCTTTCCTTCTTCATCATGTCCATGAAGTGGTGGTAAAGCGGCAGCAATTTCTGGATACTCTCGTATCCATCGGTATCTTTCAGAGGATGGAATCTACTCCCTTGTAGGAGTGGATAAATTTCCGGTAACACTTCTTCATCTTTATGAGGCTCCTCCTCAACGGGTGTCTTTTCAAGAGCCTGGGCTTTGATGCCCCTCCGAACTCTTCTGTTTGGTTCCTCTTTTGAGTTCGGGTCAGTGGTACAGTCCTCGAACTTGATCTGGTTTCAAACACGGGTGGTGGGATAGTTAATCCCTCAATCAGATCCTCAATAATAATTTCTTCTTTCCCCTTAGCAGCAGTGGGGATAGCAGGTTTGGCGGGTACCGTGACAACAATAGTTTTGGACTTCTTGCAGGGAGGGAAGTCTTGAAGGCAGTTCAGACTGAATTCTGCAGATGGTTCCTGTATTTCCGGTGCGGCAACCTTCATTACCACAAATGGGGCTTTCTTGAGGATGTCCTCGAGATCTTCAAATCTGGCTCCAAATTTGATAGTAGGAGCGAGATTATGGAAGCAACGTTACGGGCGCTGCGGTCCGTTGGCAGGTTCAGGAAAAATTCAGCGTTGGGTAAGTCATTGCAGCAGGCTTTAAAACAGAAAGTTTCAGGGTTAGCTATATGGCCAAAACCTCGTAATTTTTAGTGCAAGCACTGAAAGTAGAGGTTGATCCATAGACCGAGCGGGTCTTAATTTATGAGTATTTTAAATCTTGTTTAAAATTTAATCAATGTAAGAAAATCCAACACAACACGATTTGGTTTAATTTGCAAAGTAACAAATCAAATTTGGAAGGGAGATGTGAAGTATTTTAGGACCCAGTGCGGGACCCATTTAGTGGCAGACAATGCCTAGGTTGAACTAGTCCACCGACACACTTATTGGGGGTCTGACCCCACATGAAAATTTAAAGAGTCCTTAACTGCCGTGGTCTCTGACCCCCTCGCTCCAAAGATGCTTGACCAGCCAGTCCTGAAGTCCGAGGAGTTAGCTGTACTTTCCGAAGACAGAAATGGGTAAAGTATGTCAACTAAAGAAGGGTAATTTAGTCCAAAAGGGACATGAACACATTACCAATGTGTGAAGATAATATTTCTTGATGTGTATGGAGAGAAAAGCTTGTCCCCAGCGGAATTGCCAGAAGTTGTCGGCGTTATTTTTGTGTTGGAGGGAGTTGCCCGTAAGAAGCTGTCTGTCACAGGAATCGAAATCCCGTCGCCCGCTTTGGAAGAACGTTTTAATTTACATATATATTTATTTTTTAGAAAAATATGAAATCAAACTGACCCCATATGTTTCATAGTTTAAATGAAAGAGCGATGTACCTCAAATCATGTATCTATCCCGAAGGATAAACACAAGACTTGAGGATGAGGCTCGACCAAATAAACTAAGGAATATATGACATCTGTTTGGTCTACGAAACCTTTATATTTGCCGACAAGTTGCCTTATTTAATATAAAGAATTAAATAGGATTTATATTAATCTAGGTTCGAACATGCATCCTATAAGGGCAAGCCCCTATAGTTAATTACATCTTAAATGACCGAAGTCACCTAAGAAGACTCTTGATAAAAATCAAAAAATATTATCTTCAAGGAGTTTCAAAGGGTAGGACTTTTCAATGAGATCGAACTTAGAGGTCTGAAAGGGGATTGGTTCAAATTTGGAACATTTTGTTGTAGAGTCCAAAGAAGGAAGAACTAAGCGATGTCATAGATCTAGAGGAGAACCTCGGTGAGTTCCCAATCTATCCTAATGTTTGGCTTCATTTTTGAGGAGAAATATTTAGGTGTTTCATCCTGCCAATTTTATTAGTTAGGGCTTACATTCGTGTGAAACGATCACACAAATAGCCTGGAAGATGTGAGGATTTAGGTCGTGATGGACGACAACCTCGAAATCCTAAGACGAGTTAGGGAGCAGGGCTATACGCAGGGCTATACGAAGGCCTAAAGATAAGATGAGTATTTACGTTGCATAAGCAAGCAACCTTGAAGTCCTATGGCTTTGTTGTTTATATATAAGGAAGGAGGATTGGTTTTACTAGGGAAGACAAGTTTTTACTGTTGAAGATGGCCGTGTTGCCCACTATGCTAGCTCCAAGCTCCTTGCCGCGACGAGTGTGAGTTTTCTAGTGTGTCAAGTTATGATATCAAATCAGGTGGCCCTATGTTGAAGTTCTTTAAATTTTATGGGGGCATGTTAAAGTTGATTAGATCGACACCGGTTAGGATCATACGTTTCCCTCGTTCCGGCACCACTATTTTCTATTGGATTCACTTAGTCCAAATGAATTTGCTAAACTCAACTTAATGAGATCCATAATTTCATTTAGACCGTGGGAAGCCTCGTTAGCAACCG
>NW_018250648.1:72562-73937 GCF_001263595.1 Phalaenopsis equestris | reverse complement strand
GTGATGTTTGTGATTAAATTTTGAGTTGTTTTATATTTTGAATGTTATAGGGGTGAATTTTATCTTGGTTGATTTTAGTTTTTTTTGTTTTGGTTTTGGTTTTGTGGCTATCCTGATAGTTTTAGTTTTCATGCAGGTTGGCATTGTTGTTTACCATACAAATTTGCAGGTATATAAAAGTACAGTATGAAAGTACAAGAAAGACAACACTAAAAACTATAAAATCGTACCTGGCGAGCTTTCTTGTTCCACCACCTGAAACTCAAAAAGCATGTTATGGCAATTTATATAAAACAGGGAAGTAAAACTTTTGATGACCTATCTAACTCTAGGTCTTACCTGGGTGTGTCCTTAGGAGTTTAATTAATGATGTGTTGCCAAGAAAAATATATCAAGTTTAGTAAATCTCCGGGGTATCCAACAGATCTAGAGAAAGAAGCATGTTCGTATTATTCTCTTGCTACCTGGTGAAAAATTGCGAGTTCTTTTAAACTTACTATGTTGCTTAATAATTCATCCTGTAAATACCCTTAGTGCTAAATGAACATTGATGTCTCAATTATCCCTAAGAGTGAGGTAATTATCCTCTGTAACTTAATTTTGAAAATTATGTGGGTGAAGATCCTTAAAAATGCAAGTTAAAGTTATTGGGACACTTAGCCAAATTTTGGTCCTAATTGGGCTTGTAGTGTTTGAAAGATGTTTTAATGTTAAATGATGTTTACTTTTCTAATCCTCATTTAAATGAAACTTGATTTAGCCTAAGTCATTACTAAGCCCTTAAGTCCTAGGTGAGCGTCTTAGTTAGTTATGAAAATGTTAAGCTTTAAGTGATCATGATTCATGATTTAAATTTCATTTAAAAAATCAAAATAAGGGTATTAAATTGATTAATTATTGACTTCAAAAGTCATACCCCTAAGTCCTGGGTTCATTTTATTTTAATAAACTTCCAAATTTTAGTAAATTAGAAATTTATTAACTTATCTTTTTAATTAGGAAAGTGAGGTTGGTTTCTACCAATTAACCCATTATGTTTCAAACATCCAAATAAAGATCAGAGGTTGCCCATTTCCCTCCTTGAATTAAGCCTAAATGTTAAGGAATTTTTATCCTACCTCATTCATGGATCAATAAAACATCAGAGGAGAAAAATGTGATTTTTCAAAATTTAATTTAATTTATATAATTATTTTCATGCAAAAATAAGATTTTTGAAAGAAAATTCCTAACTTGACCAAGGTAAATGCTAATCCCTTGAATTTTTTACAGAGGTGGACTTAGACCTCAAATTTCATGATTTTTTGAATTTTATTTGAATTTTAAGAATTATTTTAAGTTTTGGGGTATTTATTAAATATAAAATATTTTAAAT
>NW_018250648.1:54087-72534 GCF_001263595.1 Phalaenopsis equestris | reverse complement strand
AAAATTAAGTTTTATATTTTTGAAAAATCTTCCTGAGGTCAGAGAACTCAGAGAAGAAGATTTTATATTTTTTTGAGTTTTATTTGATTTATTGGAATTATTCTTAATGAAAACCCATTTTTGTCTTTAAAAATTATTTTTAAGCTTTTAAAATTTAGTATCTTTATTTAGAAAATCAGGAAAAATATTCTAATTGTCCCTAAGTGCTTAGGAAGCAATTTAGAACATTTCCATGAATTTTATTATTCTTGTGATTTTTATGGATTTTTAATTATTTAAATATTTAAAATAGGTTAAAAATCAAGTTTTTATTTTAAATATCATTTTATATTTAGAAAATACCCTTGATCACAGAGAACTCAAAAAATAAAGTTTTATAATTTTTCAAGTTATATTTTAATTATTAAAAATCATTTAATTGTCAAAAATGTTATTTATCTTTAAAAATCAACTTAAGTTACCAAATGAACTCAAAATGCTTTGAAATTTTTATAGTGAGCTCTCTAGATCCCAAATAACAGAGGAGATCAAAAATCAAGTCTTTTTGTTTTTTGTACTTTTAAAAATTAATTATCTTAGTGATTTAGGATTTGTGAACATTAGGTGTATTTTGATTTATTTGGCTCATGAGAAATTTTCTTAAAGGCTCTCCAGTCATTATAAAACTTCTAAAATTTTCTTGGATTTTTCTAAGCAGCATGTTAATTTCCATGATTAATTTAAGCAAATACTTCATATAAACTTAAAAAATATGATTCTCTATTTAGATACCTCCTCTAACTTTGGAAAAATCAGGGAATGTTCCTTTTAATAGAGGCAACAACATGATAAAATTTCAAGCTATGGTGATATTGCTACATGCATGGAGAATCAAAAAATTCAAATCAGTATTTAATTAATTAAAAATAAAATATGCATCATATGGATTTAAAATTATTTTCACAATATTCTCCTCTGTTCACTGAGCAAAAAAGACATTTTATTTTATTTTTGTAATTTTTCTACACCAAGATATGAATTTTTGAAGTTAGGGATCATTTTCTAAATTAATTAACTTTGTATTTATCTATTTAAACGCTTGACGCCACCTCAACCTACGATGACTCCGAAGCTCCACGCGATGCGCTCCTATTCAACATCGTCGTCCACCTCAGTAATGACTTGGCTCGTGGTTTATGTTCCTAAGCACTGTCCGGCTTGATCTTGATTGTCCATCCGATACACGCGCAATCAAACGGCGCTCCATCATCGTCCCCGATAGCCTAGCCCGAGAACCGTCCATCTTATAGCCTTAAGATCATTCTCATTTCTTATCCAAATTATATGATTTTTTTAATGTCGTCTAGACTAGAGGAACATATCCATACGGTTATGATGCCATGAAATCAACTCAAAATAAATGGAGAGTTCAAATAGGCTCGGGAATAAGAGAAGTTTTATATCTTGGCTCTAAGAAGTGAAGCTTCAATCAAAGGTTCTTAGCACGTTTGTTGGGCTCCAAAGAGGCTAAGGATTGATCCTATGGTCTTGGTGTAATTCCTTGGTGTGATTTTGATCAAACCTGATTTTGGGTGTTGATCTAGAGCTATTGTAGAGGCTATTTTAGAGGGGGATTTTATGGGGCTTTGGTTTCTTTCTCAGTTGTGAAGGTGTGGGCACAAGTAATTGAATTTTGGCAGATTGAATTTTGGCAGGCCGTGGAAGTGTAATGAGCTCTGTCCTGGTTTTTGGCAGAGGTTTGAGCTTAAATTTGAGCTTCCACAGTGGAATTCAGTCGGGGAAGAGGGTTGGATTGCACTGAGGGGATCTCACAGAAGCTCAGTGAAAAGTTTGGGGGGCTCTCTCTAAGAAATTTTTAGCACACTTCCCATGGCCGTGGAGGTGAGTTTTTATAAAAATGGCCATGGGGTGGCTCTCAGGAAAAATGTTTGGGTGCATTGTGGTGATTAGGTGGAGGGTAGAGGAGCTCTACGATTTGATTTGGCTGAGCTAGCCCCTAGGTTTGATTTGGGTGAAGTTCCATGATGGGTGAAGTTCCATGAAAGTTCCATGAGGGTGGCTCTCGGTTTTGAGCTTCTCCGGTGACTAGGCTTGTCAAGCATGGCAGGGGTAGGTGGCTAGGTGGTCAGGGCATCCAGGGGAATCTGTTAAAGCAACTTAATGCGATGAGGTTTAGTTTTGGTGAGGTTGTCTTAAGCATGTATATTTTTGGAAATAAGATCCTTTACTGATCCCTTAATAATCCCTTAATATGGGGGACTTTTGGTCCATGGCTTAGTTTAGGTGGTTAGATGGGTTTTGGCTCAATCTTAGGGTCTAACCAATGGCTGAGGTGGAGTTAATTTAATGACTTTGGGGTAGTTAGGCCATCTTTAATGCATTCAATGTGGGTTCAAGTGATCAAAGTTTGGGTTTGTGCTAGGCTAGACATGTCAATTGGCCTAATTTATTGATCAACATTGTGTAGATGATTGTTTGTGTAGATGATTGTTATGTGTAGATGATTGTTATGAATATTTTTGGTGAATGGTTGAAGTGATTTTGAGTTCAATTGGTAGGTCAATTTGATAGATTTTTTAAATTTGGTCAATTTGGGCAGGTTGGGCTAGACATGGGTCTAGGTTGGGCTAGCCTTGGGCTAAGTCCAAATTGTATGGTTCCAATGATAAAGATAGATATTTTGAAGGTTTTTCATGAAGGGATCGAGTGGAAATTTGATGGCTAAGGCTATCAATTTGGTGAGATTTTCAGACATGGCCAATTTGGGGCAAATTTGGGGCTTTTGGACTTAGGTTGAAATCAAATGAAATTGAGGACAAAGTGAGGTCTCACCAAGGCCAATTGAAGGTCAAATTTGATGTATGGGGATGTTATGAATTTTTTTCAACACAAATTGTGGCCAATTGAGTGGGCTATGGGTTCAATTTAGCAAAACCAAGTCAAAGGGCCAAAATTGGGTTTTTGGTTTAGCTCAAAATTGGGTTCAAATTATGGACCAATTGAGCTTGGATTTGGTCTATATTGGTCACATCAAGAATGAATTTGAGTTTAGAATTTAAATTTGGGTAAATTGAGACCAATTGGATAGACATATGGGGTAATTTGAGGAAAATATGGGCCTTTAAAGGGAAATTTATGGGTTTTGATCAAATATGGCCAAATTGGGTCATGTGGTAGTTAAGCAAAATGAAATTGGGAATATTTGGGAGGTTTTGGGAATTTTTGGGATTTTTTGGAATTTTTAGAATTTTGGGCTAAGGAGGTGTATTTTGGTAATTTGGCTATTTTTTGTGATTTTGGGTAGTTTGGGTGTTTTCAAGGTGTTTGAAGTGATTTTGAACCAAGTTGAGTATTTTGGGTAGATTTGGAAATTTTGGCCAAATTTGGGGTCCCAAGGGTATCTAGGTAATTTGGGGGAGTTTAGGGGCAAAAGGCTAGGTCTGATATCTTGGTAGAGTTGGAGTGCCAACCATCCTCAATAAGTCATGGACCAATGGAAACCCCATTTTGGGTTCTTTATGTAGTGGTCTTAGCCAAACCCTAGCCTAGGGCTAGTGGGTTTAGGGTACCACCTACAGGAGTCTCCCAAAAGTATTAAGGGATTAAAGCCTAGAAGTTTAAGTTTAGGATAGTGAGTGATTGTGAGTGCAAGTATGTACCTTAAGCCCTAGACCAACACCCAGGGTTAACCCTAAGGTCCACCAGTCCTAAGGGTGACTCATCTTGAGTTCCCCTATAATGACCCCACCTACTAAGTGCTCGAGGTTAGGACCAATGTGTGGAACTTCAAGTTGAGTAGAGAAGAGTTTAGAATTTCTAATGGTGAGGGCTTCTTATCTAGTTTTCTAAGAATAGTCAATAGGAAAGTCCTATGGCTAGACCTTGGGCTACTAAAGAGGAAAAACTAAACCTCAACCAAAAGTGAGGTCAACAGGTAAGTGTCAGCACTTCTCGACTTTAATTAAAAAGGACGTCAAATTTGTTTGGAAAGAGAAATGCGAATAAGCCTTCAAGAATGTTAAGTAATATTTAATGACACCTATTTTGGTAGCCCTATATCAGGAAAACATTTGATACTCTATATCGCGGCCTTAAAAAATTCTCTAGGAGCCCTATTTGTTTAGGTCAATGATGACGGTAAGGAAAACAAACTCTACTACTTGACTCGACATCTAATACTGACGGAGGTAAAGTATCCTCCTATTGAGAAGCATTGTTTATATTTAATTTTCGCCGCCCAGAAGCTCAGACATTGCATGCTCTCTCATAAGATCACCCTTATTTTGAAAGTAAATCTATTACAAGGTTAGACTTTACCTCACGTGCATCCACATCACAAGGTTAGACTTCTATTCAGATTCACAGTGACAGTTATAGCAAAGGATGTTAGATAACATCAATTATATAGCGAACAAAGTATTAAATTTAGAGAATTTTGTAGATCATATAGATGGTTATATCAGAAAACATAGTGATTATGAGGAGAAATTTCACTCATCTTTGGAAAACCTTATGAGAGGTGACCAAAGTGTAGTTTTTCCTTCATATCCAAACATTCATCTTGTAAGCCTATTGCCTTTTGGGATAGCAATGATAGTAATGATTATGAGGAGGAGGAGGATTAAATTGAGTACTTTAGTTTTTTTTTTATCGTTGTGGACTTTATGTGGTACAATTATATAGTACTATTAATTTGGTTTGTGTTGTACTTATTGAGATTGCTACTATTGTTTGTGTTTTGTTATGTTGGACACTGCTATAATGAATTTTTGTTAGTGTGAGTAGTTATATTTTGTTTTTGTGGTAGTAATTGTGATAACTGTGTTGTTTAGTGTATTTTATTAGTTTGTACTGAACTTAATCCTGAATTTTAGGAAGGTTTAGAATATTACTAACTTTCACTTAAGAACTTCATGTTTAAAATTTTCAATTTACTACCAGGTGTTTTCCTTATGTTGCAGTTGTAAGTTCCTATTAGTGTGTTTGCTTGCTTTTATGTTATCCTCCTCTACATAAAAGTCTAATGAATCTCTATATGCTAAAGTTAAATTAAAATTTGACAATTAATTTTTACTCCTATTTTAATTTTTATACTTGCATATTTAGAATATAAAAATTCTTGTAAGCATGTTATTTTTAGTTTTCATTCCTGCCTATATATAAATATGATGCTAAAATATTTTGTTTTATTAAAAATTTAAGTTTGGTAGGGATGGAAAATTTTCTAAAACTTTAAGTTTATTTATTCTCAAGTGTACCACAAATAAATTTTATTTTGATTTGAAATAAAAATGATTATGTATATGAAACTAAATTATGGAGGTAAGATTTTGAATATAGAAATAAGTAAGAGAATTTAGTTGAAACCTATAGTAATGAAGAAAAACTTAAAGTTAAATTTTTTCAGTGTAGAAATGATAAATATTGTGCAACTATCTTTAGAAGGAGAAATTATATTTTTGAAAAATTTAGAAGGGTTAGAGTTTTATTTTCAATGCTTAAATTTCTTTTATTAAAAAATGATTTTTAAAACTATTATTATATTTCTAAGTAAAAGATTTATATCATAACTTTGCTTTAACTTTGCTTTAGGAAAGGAGCTTTAGGAAAGGAGGAGTGGAATTCAAGATCATTAAAGGCCTATCCAGATATAGTAATCCTCACTTGAAAAGAATAAGAAAAAGAAAAAAAAAAGAAAATCAAAAAGAAAAAGAAAAGAAAAAAGAAAAGAAAGTTGAAAAGAAATTTGAAAAAGGGAGGAGAAGCTTGAGTATTAGTGCCTAATTAAAAATTAGTTCCACATCTAATCTTTTTAACGTATAAGACTTGAGAAACTCTTAAGCTTAAGGATATTTAATAAAAAATTTTAAGTGGAGAAGATGGAATGCCTAAACTCTATATTTGGAAAATTTACAAATATTTCTGAACTACATAGAAACTCATATTTTCAGAGTTCTTTACATTAAGAATTTCTAAACTCTAAGGTGGTCACATCTACTAAAGTTTTTCTAAATTGGACTACTATATTTCAATATTAAAATTTAGAATATCGTTCAAAATATCTTAAAGAAACTCATTTATATAATCTACTTATTTTGGTATTGAAAGATTGGAGTGTCACTTGAGAACAAGTAACATTTTAAGTTTCATGGATTTTGATACACCTAAAATATATGTACACATTTTTATACCTATTTTTTAGATATTGTGCTTCAATGGAAGGTATTTGTGTGTTTTTCTTTCAGGTATAATCAAATAGATGAAAAATAGTGAAAGGAGAAAAAGGATCAAATTTGGAGAAAAAATGAAGAAGGTGTGGAAAAGAACTATGGAGCATAAGCGCCCAGAAGTAGCGCTTACGTGCCAGCTAAACTGAGAAGGCTGCGCCTAAGCGCCAAGTACCTCGCGCTTAAGCATCAAAAGTAGTTACTTGATGATTCAATGAATTTGGATAAGTTTTTGAAGAGGCATTTGAAGCAACCCTTGGTGAAACCGTGGAAAATAGTTAATGAGCATGAAAATACATTCAATTGAATTTTGAAAGGAGCCAACTCTTGGAAGATTCATTGAATGTGGATACATTTTGAAGAGACGCCCAGGTACCTTTTGAAAAATTATAAAAGGACTTGGATTGGATTGATGAGTCTTTTTCCAGCCTTCCTCCCAGTGCACTAGAGAGGAGCCGCCGCCCCCCTCTAGACACTGCCCGCGCCTCTCTCTCTTAGATTGATTAGGATATTTTTAGAGAGCAGAAGAGAGGAGTTGTAGTGTGAGTAAAGAATATTGTAAGAGAAAGGAAGAGAAGAGATTTAAAAGAACTTCAAGAGTTTAGTTGAGAGGATTTGTGATAAGTTATTATCTTTTTTAATACATTTGGTATTAATTGAGACTTCTTATTTGTTTGCATAGTTTGTTTGCAAGATTTCTACTTTCAAATTTCAGTGTTTTTGTGTTTTCTCCATGAATTCTGAATAGTTTTATTTATCTTTTTCCTTGAAATGATAAGTGATGAAGTATTATATGGAACTTATGTGAAGTATTAATCATTAATGTTGGAATAAGTTGTGATAATTTTAAACCTTCTACTTCATTTACTTCTTGATTGGGCCAATTAAGATGTTAATATTTGTTGTGAGAACTGTTGCACTTAGGAGATTTTGATGCATAAAAAATATATGCATTTTAAACCTATATTTTATACTCATTTTTAGTGATATTGCGCTATAAAGGAATGTATTTTTTATGTTTTGTTATAGATTGATGATTTTTAGGACTTGAAGCAAAAAGGATGCAATTTGGAGTCAAAATGGCATTTTGGAAAAAAAATACTCAGCGCTGACGGCGCCATTTGATAGAGAGCGCAGAATTAAATTCAGGCAACAGGCACCGACGACACCATTGTGGGTGCCGAAGGCGCCAAGGTTGGTGCTGGACAAAATTCTAGTAGATTCAATGAATTTGGATGATTTTCGATGAGTTATTGGTGGCACCTCTTAGAAAATCGACATTATGCTTTATTTAGAGCGAAAATTGCTAAAAAAAAATGGTAGTTAGAGGGGGCTAGAGTGTAATTGAGTTTACTTGAGTGTAATTGAGTTGTGTAATTGAGTTTACTTGAGTGTTCTATTGTTTATTGTGGTGAGTCTAATTGTGATTTTTTCCCAAGAGTTGTTAAGAGAGGGAGAGAAGTGAGAGATTTTTTTTCCATAGATCTTTAAAGAGAAAATCAAGAGTTTTGTAAAGAAAGAAAGAGTTCAAGAGAGGCTACAAGAGATTTTCTTTGAGAAAGAGTTACAGACAAGTGGTGTTTGTTTATTATTGTTGTATAAATTTTCTTTTATTTATGTAATTCTTATTTTGTTGTATCTTTCTCATGAGATCTAGGTAGTTTTTTTGTGTCTTTTCCCTACTCTGAGATATGGTGAAATGAAGAGATAATTTGGATGTACCAATTTTAAAATATAAAATAAATTGTGATGATTTTTCCACTCTATTCTTAATTTACTTTTCGATCTGGCCAATTGAAATGTTAAATATTATTATGAAACATATGATCTAGGAAATGGAGTATGAGTTTTACAATAAAGTGAGAATCACATTCAATTCTATGAAGGAATGTTTCGTTCATGGAATTGGATGAAAATAAATTAAAAATATATATTATTGGGCTAAGAATTAGAGATTTTATGGTGACGGACTAAATCCCCAATTTGGTCTTAGTGTTTAAGAACTAAAGCGGGTGTTAGCCTTCAAGGGAAGGGAAGTGGGAGCTCTGGAGTGAGAACCAGTATCCTCCCAGCCTAATCACGGATTTAGAGACTAAACCTAAGATTAGCCAACGATTTTCTATAACACTTGACTAAGGGTAGAGAATTAAAATTGCTCATACTTGGAAAAATACAAATTCAAACTATTTATCTCTCTCTTTTAACTAAAAACTCATTATAATAGGAAAGTTGTTTTCGCATATTTGATAACTTCATCACAAAAACATAGTTTGGTAGTTATAATTTAACTTTAATTTACAGTCCTGCTAGTAGTTGATAATTTAGATCTGATAGCACCTTAAACATTTGAAATTAGTATACTAGACTTTCTTTATTATTGTGAAATTCCTAATTTAAATTACCATCTCAAATTTAAACCATCCCTGTGGGATCGATATTTGGGGCTTAAACAGAAAGTCTTGTATTACTTGATAACGATATATATACTCGCGTAGAATCCCAACATAAATTGCTTCAATTTCTTATTAATAAATAAGGAGCCAAGTTTTTGGCATTGCTGCAAAGCGGAGTCATCTTCATTAATTTTACACAACTATAATTTTCGGGATCAAGTTTTTGGCACCATTGCCGAGGAAGGTAACAGCAAATTAAATAGATTTTGTAAATAAGGAAATTTAATGATAAATATATAAAAAAATTAAAAATCATAAAAAAATCATAAGAAAATCGTTTAAGAGTATTTTTAAGAAATTTTCATTTGCTTATTATATTTGTTTATGCGTAGTATTGGATCTGAAGGTTTAGCTGAAGGTTTAGTACCATACTGAAGGTTTAGTACCATACGATTCAGAATTAGAATGTACTATTAAAAAAGTTCAAAAACAACAAAAAGAAATTAAAATTTTGAACAAAATGGTGAATAACTAAGATAATAAAAAAAAGAAAATCGATAAAGACCTTTAAGAGATTATACTAATCCTACAACAGATGAATTTCACTTGACTATTTAAAATTCTGATGTTGTTGCTAATTCATTTGAGCTTAAACCTGCTATTATCCAAATGGTATAAAATATAAAATAATCAGTTTGGAGATCAGTTTGGAGAAACACCTACTGAATATTCTAACTTACATCTTGCTAGGTTTCTTGAAATATGTGCTACTTATAAATATGATAAAATGTCTAATGATGTTGTCAGGCTCAGACTTTTTTTCTTTTTCATCAAGGGATAAAGCTAAAGTTTTGTTAAATTCATTAGCACTTGGATCTATCAGAACTTGGGGATAATTATCACAAAAAAAATTTTCTAAATATTTTCCACCCTAAAAATATGCTAAGCTTAGAAATAATATTACATCTTTTTGTTAGTTCGAAGGGGAATTGTATATGAAGCCTGGGAAAGATTTAAAGATCCCCTTAGGAGATGTCCACACCATGTTTTACCAGATTGGTTAATGATTCAAACTTTTTACAATGGATTAGTAGAATCACTTAGATTTATTATAGATGTTGTAGCTAGATCATTAATTTCAAAACCTTTTGATGAAGCATATTCTTTAATAGAGAAAATGTTATGGCTCTCTGAACGGGTAAATCCAAATAGAGTAGCTAGTATTCATGATTCAAATGCGATGTCTATTTTAGCATCTGAAATTGTTGTTATATTGAAAAATATTGATCAAATTAGAGTGAACTATTCTCAAATACCACCAATCTTAGATGAAATATCACTAGGAAAAATAATTGATAATCAATCATCTTATGAAACTTTGAATGCTATAAATAATTAAAATTATAATCCCTATTCTAATTATTATAATCCTGGATGGAAAAAACACCCTAATTTAGTTGGAATAATTATAACAATTCGGTGAACCCCTCAGGAAAATTAAATAACCAAGGGAATCCTAATTGTAAACCTTATTATTCTTCTGGATTTAACAATAGATTTAACAATAACTCACAAGAGTTGACTATGGAAGAAGTAATGTTGAACATGGGAAATCAAATATGAACATGGGAAATCAAATATACATGGGAAATCAAATATAAAATCAAGGAGCTACAATTAGGAATATTGAAAATCAATTAGGACGTATTGCTACTGCAATTAGTAACAGACCTTTGGGAATTCTTCTAAGTACTGTTCAAGTTATTCCAAAAGATCGGAATAAGGAGCAAATTAAAGCTATTGAATTACGAAGTGAAAATAAGAATCCAAAGAGAAACTGAAGTTAAGGAGGAGAAGGTAGAAATTGAAAGCGACAATGATGAAAAAAAATCAATACAATTTTCTTAGAAAACCCGCTAAATTATTTTCCTCAACAATTAAAACAGAAGGATAAAGATAAACAATTTACAAAACTTTTGGAAATCCTTAAAAATAAAAAGTTAACGATAAATGATAAATATTTCTTTCATTGAAGTTTTGGAACAAATGTCAAGTTATGTGAAATTTATGAACGATATACTAAACAAGAAAAAGAGATAAAGATGTTTTTATTATTCTGGGGAGACCATTTATTGCAACAGGAAGAGTTGTGATAGATGTGCAAAAATGAGAATTAATAATGAGAGTCAATTATCAAGAAGTAACATTTAATATATCCAAAGCTATGAAATATCCTGCGATAGAAAAAGATAATGAATGTTTTAGAATGGAAGTTACTGATTATCTAAGTAATGAGCGAATTAAGGGAATGTTTGAAGAAAAATTAAGGCAAGAAGAGTATTTTGAGAATGAGAATGAAATAAAAGAAGAGAATTTAGATTATGTTCAGGAAAAATTTGAAACTTTAGACCTTTTAGAAAATGATAATAAAAATCTTATTCCTTCAAGTATTAAACCACCTAAACTTGAATTGAAAGTACTATCTGCCAATTTAAAATATGTGTTTTTAGGAGATTCATCTGCATTACCTGCTATTATATCTTCTGATTTAACTGAAATTCAAGAACAAAAACTAGTAGAAATGTTGAAAAGATATAATAAGGCCTTTGAATGGACTTTGGCAGATATTAAAGGAATCAGCCTTCAATTTGTATGCACAGAATTCTATTAGATGAACAATATGAACTTAAAGCTAATCCTCAAAGGAGATTAAACCCAATAATAAAAAAATTTGCTAAAAAAGAAATTTTAAAATGGTTAGATGTTGGAATTATATATCTTATTTCAAACAGTGTTTGGGTAAGTCCAATTCAATGTGTTCCAAAGAAAGGAGTGACAGCTGAAGTAAATGAGAAAAATGAATTAATTTCAATAAAACAAGTTACTAGTTGGCAAATTTGTATAAACTATAGAAAATAAAATAAGTTACCAGGAAAGATCATTTTCCTTTACCATTTCTTGACTAAATGTTGGATAGATTGGCTGGAAACAAATATTACTGTTTTCTAGATAGATATACCGGGTATCACCAAATTCTGATTACTCTTGAGAACCAAGAGAAAACAACATTTAAAAGCCCTTATGGAACATTTACTTTTCGTAGAATGCATTTTGGACTATGTAACGCACATGTGACATTTCAAAGATATGTGATATCAATTTTTAATAATTTAATTGAACGTGGAATGGAAGTATTTATGGATGATTTTTTTGTATTCAGAAATTCATTTGAATTGTGTTTAAATAATATAAAAAAGTTCTGTAATTATGTGAAAAAATCAACTTAGTATTAAATTAGGAAAAATTTCAATTTATGGTTACAGGATGAATTGTATTTGGGCATAAAATTTTTAAAAATGGCATGGAAGTAAATCCAGTAAAAATTCAAGCTATTGAGAAATTACTACCTCCTACTATGGTTAGAGGGGTAAGAAGTTTTCTAGAACATGCTGGTTTCTACAAGCGTTATATAAAAGATTTTTCAACAATTACTAAGCCATTATGCCAACTTTTAGAAAAGGTACAAAATTTAATTTTAATGAGCAATGCATAAAAACATTTGAACTATTGAAAGAAAAAATAATAATTGAATCTATAATAGTTCCACCTGATTGGGAGAAACCATTTGAAATAATGTGTGATGTTACTAATCATGTTATTGGAGCTGTTTTAGGGCAAAGGTATAATAAGGTTTTTAAATTAATAAATTATGCTAGTAAAACTCTAAATGATGATCAAATTAATTACACCACAATTGAAAGAGAGTTAATAGCTATTGTATATGCCTTTGATAAGTTTAGACCTTACTTAATTAGAGCCAAATGTATAGTGCATACAAATCATTCTGCCATCAAATATTTGATGCAAAAGAAGGATGTTAAACCAAGATTAATTAGATGGATACTTCTGCTGCAAGAGTTCGATTGTGTGGAAGTAGATAGAAAGGGAAATGGTAATCAAATAGCCGATCATTTATCTAGACTAGAACAAGAAATATTAACTAATTTTGCAAATGAAATTTTGAACTTTCCCTGATGAACAATTGTATAATATTGATATAAAGAATATACTGTGGTATGTCAATATAGTAAATTATATTGTGAGTGAAATTCTACCACCAGATGTTAAGAATCAACAATTAAAGAAATTTATTTATGATTCAAAATTCTATTTTTGGGATGTCCCATATTTATATAAATAGTGTAATGATTTAATCATTAGATGATGTGTGCCTTACAAAGAAACTAAATAAATAACTGAATGATGTCATGATTCTGAATTTGCAGGACATTTTGGAACTAGTAGAACTGCATATAAAATTTTGCAAGCTTGATTTTATTAGCCTACTCTTTTTAAAGATGTTAATGAATGTATTAAAACATGCGATCGATGTCAGCGAGTACGAAATATTTTTAGAAGAAATGAAATGCCTCAAAATTACACATTGGAAGTTGAAATTTTTATTGTATGGGGATTAGATTTTATGGGACCATTTATGCCTTCATTTGGAAATTTATGTGTATTGTTTGATATTGATTATATCTCCAAATGGATTGAAGCTATTGTTGTTCCTAAATGTGATGCTCGGAGTGCTTCTAAATAAATTTTTAATTAGAAATATTTTTTACAAGATATAGAACGCCGAGAGTAATTATTACGGATGGATGATCCCATTTTTGGAATAAGAGGATCAAGAAATTGGTTAGAAAATATAATATTATGCATAGATTTTCTACTGCTTATCATCCCCAAACTAGCGGTCGAGCAGAAATATCAAATCTTAAAATAAAGAGAATTTTAGAAAAAGCTTTTAATCCTTATAAATTAGATGGGTCTACTAAATTAGATATTGCACTATGGGCATACAGAACTGTCTATAAGACTCCTATTAGAATGACCCCATATAGACTTATTTTTGGTAAAAAGATGTCACTTACCAGTAGAATTGAAACATAAAGTATTTTGCACTATTAAGGATTTTAAATTTAATAAAAAACTGGTGAGAAAAGATTATTGCAACTCAATGAACTTGAGGAGATCAGAAATGAAGCATATGATAATGCAAGAATCTCTTAAGAGAAATTGAAAATATGGTATGATCGAAAGATTATAAAAAATAAATTTGAACTTGGACAAGAGGTTCTATTTAATAATACTAGATTGAGATTATTTCTAAGAAAAATGAGATCTAAAAGGTTATAACCACTCAATGTGATTATCATTATGGAACTGTAATTATTAAAGATCCTAAAAATGAAAAGATATTTAAAGTTCATGAGCATTCAGATTAAACATTTGTATGTCAGGCTGACGACGTATATATATATATATATTTACATATATATCTTAGTATTTTGTTTAATAATTGTTCTTTGTTTTAGAAAATTATAAAACCTTAGAATCCTACACAATCTTATATATCATAAATCAAGATTAATGTTGGTATTAGATGAAAATCTAGAAATGAATTGAACTAAAAAATGAAACAGACTTAACTTTGGCTTTGGCGCCGACGGCCCCCTTTTACAGAAATCATGAAGCCGATTGCGCCATCGGGGGCGCCGACAGCGCCCAGTGCGGTTTCGGTAGTTCATGAGATGAGAAATTTGGCGGACTTTGGCGGGATTTCACTTCAAAATAAATTCTTAGATGTCTTTTTAAAGGTAACAAAACAGTTTTCAATGACCATAAACTTTCAAATTCTAAAATTCATGGCTTACAATTCTAGAAACACTTCAAGGTATGGAGTTTTCAAATAGAAGAAAGTTCGTTTGAACGCGAGTTTTAACGCGCAGAGCGCGCAGAAATTATACGACAAAGTTATCACTAAGAAGAGACTTATCAAGGAGAGAGGCTTTATCAATCATGGATTGAGTAATCCAAGTTCTCAGATTGAGAAAATCATAGTACAAGATGTTGGGAATTTCTATGCTACACTGCCGCTGCAGCAGTTGTTCCAGTGGTAAAAGAATTTTACGCTAACATACATGGAATTAACCAAGGAGTTGCCTTCGTTCGAGGTAAGGGTGTACCATTTACTCCATCTTGAATTAATGATCTGTTTATGATAGAAAGCATGATAATCTGTCATTATACAAACTTTATACCAACAAAGGATATGATGTATGATGTATACCAATTTCTAACGTATGAAATTGATAATTGGTAAATCAGAGACGCGGGTACGTTAGTTTCTCCGCTCCTCTACTTAATCTGATATCTAAAAAATGTCATTTCTTCATCTCTGTAAAACTACTCCCTACGATAAAAATTAGTAGAGTTACAAAATAAAGTGCAATTTTAAACTATTGCATTCAAAAGGGAAAGTCCATTGATGCGTGATCAATTATTTTTAATCTACTATGTGTATTATTATGAATGGGCCTATGGACTGGGCATCCTTCTACAATCTTCTTACTTTACAGTCAATCTCAAGTGAGATATGAAAGTTGGGAGAAAGTATTATTACCTTGAGAGCCCAGAGATCCTATAGATGAAAACTATATTGGGAATGGAAATGAGTTGGATATTATCTTGGATCATTCATCACATGCTTCAATACCCTTAATGTCCTATACAGTTGGAAGTTCAATAGTTTTGGAGAAGAAAATAAATAAAATAGAAAAAGAACTTCAGAGTATCATGAATGCAATAGGAAATCTTAACTACCTTTTTTTATCACAAAGATTGGAGGATGAATGAAAACTTTGATCATACGGGAATAATTGAAGCAGGTTTGGTGCAAATGTTCAAAAAGAATGAATGGATAGATGAAAATCCGACTGATCAATTCCCATACCAACCCTTCTATAATTTGTATGTCCATTACCAGTCTATGGGAGATATTAGAGGAGGAGAAAGTGCTGAAGATGAAGAGAGTAATTGAAGAAGTTGGACTCTCTACTATTTAATTAATTATGTTTTTAATGTAATTGTGTTGGATTTTCTTTAAAACTTTTTGTGATTATGTTGAATTTGCTTTGCTTTAAACTCATAAAACTTTAATTGTATGTTTAGTTTAGTTTTCAGTGTTCTAGTGTTGTGGCTTGATTTCGATGTTGAATTAGAGTGTGATTTGCTTTATGTATGTGTGAGTATGATTGAAAATCTATGTTTGTAAAAGTTTGGAATTTCATATATAAAAGTTATTTTTTGTGTTGTTTGTAAAACATTTTTTTGTAGACTATTTAAGGATGAATATTATTGTTTAAAAAGACTAAATTGACGTTGGAGTGAATTGGAAATAACTGAAATTGCAAAAAAGGTGAAAAATTGAAATTTTTGGCTCTGGCGACTACGACACCTGAGACCGGACAATTCCCTAATCCCTTAAAATTCCACGATTTGCACAGTTAAAACACTATTTTTACCCATTTGGTCACCTTCAACCTTCGGTTTACACTCCTAGGGCTTATTAGCGCTTGGATTTAAAGCGATTAGAACACAAAAGAGGTTTGGATTTCATCTTCTCTTGGTAAGAACTATACTTTGAATACAAAATTTTGAATTTTCACTAAGGATTTCTTCTACATTGCCTAGATTCAAAATTTTAAAATTTTTGGGAAGATTTTGAGAAAATCCTTTGGTGAAGAATTCTTACTTAATGGATTTAAGTTTAGAACATTCCACTTTGTGATTTTTGGAAATTTTTGGAATTTATTTGGATTTTATCATTTTTTTAGAAAAAATTGTTATGACACCAAGGATGAGTAAAGGAAAGAGGAAAGTGGATTTAGATGATAAGAAAATTGTCAACTACAAAGCTTGCATCTGTTTCAATTGTCTGCCTACAATAAAGAAAGTAATTCAGGATTGAGTGTTCAAAAATCCAGGTGGTGAAGTCGAGAGATTGATTGTTGTTCGGTAGTGGGAGAATTTCTGTTACTTTACTGTCGAGGCTATTGTTGGGGCAGTCATGGAGTTCTATGTCAACTTTAAGGAGACTTCTGATGACCACGTCTATATTCGTGGTAAAATGGTTGAATGCAACCCTAGGAGAATTAATGAATTTAATTAGTTACAGGATGTATATAGCTGTCAGTACAAAGCATTCTCTGCTACAAATGAGGCTCTAGAGGAAAATATTTCATTTCTTACTGATGGGATCATTTCTTACTGATGGGAATTTCATTTCTTACTGATGGGAAATGAGCTTGGAAGGTGAAGAATAATGTTAAGGTAAACTTCCCTGCTTTTATGTTAAATGTAGCCCCCAAGGCTTGATATTACTTTATATCGACCAGAATGATACCTACATACCACCATAGCGAAGTTAATAGTGACAGTTCTTGGCAAAAATAGGTTGCAAGGGTCATTATTGATTGTTGTGGAGGTAGTAGTCTGTCATGAGAGTTGTAGATGGTTGCTTCAGTAGAGTTGATTGGTTAGAAAAGTCATGGTAAGCAGTTGCAGGAGCTGTAGACTGCATAGGCTATAGTTGGTTACGTAGACCATAGTGGTGAGTAGTGACAACATCCATAGACCATAGGGACCAGAGTCTGAAGCTGCATGAGTCGTGGACCACGTAGGCCATAGGCGCGAGTATTAAGGATGTTCGTAGACCACAGGAGCTATAGTTGGGAGTTGCACGAGCTGATAACCACGTAGATCATTTGGGCAAGTATGAATGATGTTTTTAGGCCACAGGGACCTAAGTCGGGAGCTGCGCAAGCTGTGAACCAGGTAAACCGTAAGGGTGAGTATGAATGGCATCCATAGGACATGAGGGTTGGAGTCGAGAGCTGCACGATCTGTGAACCACGTTGGTCGTAGCGGCGAGTATGAATGATGTATGTAAGCCATGGGGGGACGGAGTCGGGAGTTGCCTGAGTTGTTAACCACGTAGGTCATTGTTAACACATGGACCATAGTGATGAGCTCTTACCTCACGGCGATGATTGAAAGTGTCTGGTCGGTGGTGATCGACTATGATTTGTGGTGATTGATACACCTAAAATATATGATATTTTTAGACACATTTTTATACCTATTTTGAGATATTGCACTTTAATGAAGAGTATTTTTGTATTTTTCTTGCAGAAACAAATAAAAAGGTGAAAAATGCTTAAAGGAGTGAAAAGGGATCAAATTTGAAGCAAAAACGTGAAAAATGTGCAAATGAGTTTTGGTGTCTAAGCGTCAGATACGGTGCTTAAGCGCCGGTTAAATAGAGAAGTTCACGCCTAAGCATCAGAGGTCCCGCGCTTAAGTGCCAGTGGCAGTTACTAGACGAGTAAAGTCAGTTTTTGCTAATTTTGAAGAGGTTTTTCAAGCACCCATTGCCTTAATAGCTTGGTGGTTATAACCACCATGGACAAAAATTATCACGAAAGGATGCATCTCTTGGGGAAATACATCGAATCTAGACATATTTTAAAGAGTTTCCAAGGCACCTCTTAGAAAACTATAAAAGAAAGAAGATATGACTTTGAAAAGATTCCTGAAAATACTTGGAAAGTTTTGAAAGTTCATCATTTGGGGAGTTATGGGGAGTTAGTTTAAAAACTAAATATATATGTAAATTAAAACATCTTTCCGAAGTGGGCGACGAGATTTCGATTCCAGTGACCGACAGCTTCTTACGGGCAACTCCTCCAACCAAAAAAAGGAACTTCAAGATTCAAAGGAACTTCAAGAGTTTGGAGGAGAACTTGAGATAAGTTTTTATCTTTTCATTTTGAGACTACTTTTTATTTTAATTGAGACTTGTTATTGATTTGACCGTGATTTATACTTTTAAACTAAAGTGTGGTTTTATTTTCTCCATGGATTCTGAGTAGTTTTCTTTATCTTTCTTCTTAAAATGATAAGTAATTAAGTTTTGGATG